>NC_056744.1:338673217-338963207 GCF_019279795.1 Protopterus annectens | reverse complement strand
TACCACCTTTGAACCTGCAGCGTCAGCGGAGTTAAAATTCCTCTGTTGGAAAGCAGCCTTGCTTCTGGCCATCACTTCAGCTAGAAGAATGTCTGAGCTACAAGCACTTACGGCTGTGGAACCCTTTATTATTTTTCATGCTGACAGGGTCTCCCTCAGGACTAACTCTACTTTTATGCCTAAAGTGGTGTCCATTGTGGCTCTAAACCAATCTATCCATTTGCCAATCTTTTTCCCTAATCCTCAAAATAAAGGGGAAAGGATTCTGCACTCTTTAGACGTGCACAGACAGCTCAGATTCTATCTTGATAGGACTAAGCCCTTCAGGAAATCTGACCAGATGTTCATCGTGTTTCACTGTTGCAGTCATTACACTTGGGTTATCCTGCTGGCAGGCTACCCGCAGTCAGCCTGAATTCCAAAGTCTTGGTCCGGCGTCAGTTGCTGTCGCCTCTTCCCTGATGTCAGTGCGCCAGGGGTATAAAAGATGCAGCCAACGCCATTTTCTTCAGTCTTTCTTGCCGCGCTGTGCCTGAAGGAAAAGCAGTTCGCAAGTGCCGGTCGACCAGTTACTAGTCAACCTTGCACCGGTGACAGAGGGCAAGGCCATATCAAAGCTATCTCCAAATGGATAGCACACTGTATCCATTTCTGTTACAAACACCATGGGAAACCACCCCCTCTGGGGGTCAGAACGCATTCCACTAGAGCAACTTCACCCTCTACAACATTCCTCAGGGGAGTCCCTACCAGGGACATTCTGGAAGCAAGCTACCTGGAGTTCTGTTCACACCTTCACCAAGCATTACCACCTGCCTATCTTTTCCAAGTCCAGGGTGGGTTTTGCAATAGCAGTCCTGCGGGGCATACTAGCCAGCCCCAACTCTTCTTGACTGCCTCCACCTATTCTTCATCTTTGGGAATCAACCAAAGTGTGATGACTGCAACAGTGAAACACGAAGAACATAGTACAGTTGTGTACACTTACCATAAATGTAAATGTTAGTGTATTCGCTGTTGCAGTCCTGGTTTCCCACCTTCCAGCCCCCTTGTCTCTCTCTCTGTCCTCTATCTTTATTACTCACCCCTTACAGGGCTAGTGGTATTTACTTTACTTTTTATTGGTGGTGTTTTGTTTTTTTTCCCCACCATAACTTAGCTCCCTATTTGGGGGGCTCCTGACATTTGTGGGCAAGAAAAACTGATGTATTGGCATCGGCTGCCTGTTTTTATACCCTGACAACCTGATGTCAGTCCTGAAGCAGCAGCAACTGACGCAGAAATACCAAGTCTCTGGTATTCGGGCTGACTGAGGGCTACCTGCAGGCAGATAACCCAAGTGTGATGACTGCAACAGTGAATACACTCGAACATCTACATTTATGGTAAGTGTACACAACTGTACTTTCTCTGCTGTGCCCTTTGGCTTATCCACTGCTCCCAAAGTCTACCAAGTGCTCGGCTCTTGTCATTGCCTTTTGTAGACAGAAGGGTGCTCAGATTTCAACCTACCTGGACAACTGCCTCATTCAGGCAGACACCAAAGAGAGACTCCTGCAGGATCTCATTTTTGTTCAAACTCTCCTATCCTCCCTGGGCTTCACTGTCAACCAAGAGATGTCCCAACTTCTCCCCACAAGAAGGTTAACCTTCCTGGGAGCTCTACTGGATACATCTACTCAAACAGCCTCCCTCCCTCAGGAGAAGCAGAGGTTCCTCCATTCATACTTTACACAGCTGGCCCGCAGGACCCACCACACAGCAAGGAAATTCCTGCAAGTGCTGGGGTACATGACCTTCTGCGTTCTGCTGGTACCGCTAGTCAGACTACACATGAGGAAAATGTAGTGGTACCTCAGGAATCTCTGGTGCCAGCACTCACAGTCACTAGAACACCAGCTACCCCTGATTCCTTGCTTAAAGAAGGAGCACTTATGGTGGGCAGAGGCATGTACCCTAAACAAGGGCCTTACCCCTTCATCATACTCCCACAGGGGCCAGACCATCACCACAGATGCCTCAGACACAGCCTGGGGGGGGGGGGGGTCACACCAAGGGTGTATGTGCACTCAGGGTAGTTAGGAACAGGAGGTTCAGGGCCTCCATATCAACCTAAAAGAGATGTTGGCAGTGCACTGGGCAATCCTAGCTTTCAAAGAACACCTGAGACCATGTGTGCTCTTAAGACAGACAATACAACAGTAATGTACATCAACAAGCAGGGGGGGGGGGCTCGCTCTTACCCCCTATGTCACTTAGCTATGCAAATCTGTCAGTCAGCCCCAAATCTGAGACTGCACCTGATAGCTCAGTATATTCCAGGGAAACAAAGCACCCTGGCAGACCAGCTAAGCAGAAGCCTCCTGGATCCCCACGAGTGGCAGCTGTACAGGGAGACCTTCCTCATCATCACCTGACTCTGGGGGAATTCGGACATGGACCTTTTTGCAACCTCAGAAAACCACCAGCTAACCAAGTTCTTCTCCAGAGAATTCCATCCAGAAGCATGGAGGGTGGACACCCTATCTTTCCACTGGGAAACCTGTTTGTGTACGCTCCCCCCCCCCCCCCGCCTCTAATCCCCAGAGTGCTTCTCATAATCCGGGAGGAAGGACCAAATGTTATTCTCATTGCTCCAGACAGCACTGGTACCCCTTGCTCCTCAGTCTGGCCAAACAGCCTCCCATGAACCTGCCCATCTCAGAAAGCCTTCTAACTCAGGAGAAAGGGACAGTACTGCACCAAAACCTTCCTACTTTCAAGCTGTCCACATAGCTGATACCCCAAAGGCAGATGACACTACAGCCTTCAGCAGGCAGGTCTTAAACATCATTAAGGAGGCCAGAAAGCCCAGCACCAGAAAATCCTACTCAGCCAAATGGAAAAGATTTACTATTTGGTGCCACAGCAAGGGCATCAACAGCTCCTATGCCACTCTGCCATTGGTTCTGGACTACCTGGCAGAGCACTTAGAACAGGGATTGTCTTAGTCTTCCATCAAGATTCATGCCTCTGCTATTTCTGCCTTTGTCCATTTGAATCAGCCTATTTTTTCTCAACACCTGTTAAAAATGTTCCTTAGAGGGGTGGCACACATCAGACCACCTAGAAGACCACTTGCTCCAGCGTGGGATCTAAACTTTGTCCTGGAAAAATTGACTTTACCTCCCATTGAGCCAGCTGCTTCAGCTGACCTGAACTACCTCTCTTGGAAAACTGCATTTTTGCTGACCATCACCTCAGCCAGAAGAGGGGGAGGGAGAGTACAGTTTTGTACACTTACCATAAATGCAGTCATAACTTGTGGGTTATCCCTGCTCTTAAAGCCAGGAGAGTTTCTGAACTCCAGACCCTTATGGGCACTCAGCCCTTCATTATTTTCCATGCTGACAGGGTATCTCTCAGGACTAACCCCTCCTTTATGCCTAAAGTGGTCTCAGAGGTTACACTCAACCAGGCCATCCATCTCCCTACCTTCTTTCCCAACCCCCAAAATAAATGGGAAAGAATTTTGCATACCCTTGCTGTACACAGACAATTGAGCTATTACCTGGATAGAACCAAGCTGCTACCTGGACATCCATCCACATATTCACCAAGCACTACCAGCTGGTTACATTCTCCAAAACCAGGGCAGCCTTTGCATCTGCAGTCCTGCAGGGTATGCTGGCATCCCCTTAATATGGCGCTTGCCTTTAATTCCTATACTCCTTCATCCACCATTTTTTCTCAGCTTTGGGAATCCTCCCACAAGTGATGACTGCAACAGTGAAACACGAAGCATAGTACAGTTGTGTACACTTACCATAAATGTAGATGTTCAAGTGTATTCAGTGTTGCAGTCCTGTTTCCTCCCACCTTCCCCCTTTAATTCCTCCTTCTTCGGGGGAAGAAAAATTGATGTAATGATGTCGGCTGTCTCCTTTTATAGCCCTGACGACCTGGCGTCAGCCTCTGTACCTAGACACCTGACGCGGGAGGGAAATACTTTACTCTGGTTTTCGGGCCGGCCGATGGCTACCCAGCAGGAATAACCCACAAGTTATGACTGCATTTATGGTAAGTGTACACAACTATAATTTCCCCTCCCCCTCTTCTTTACCATTGAGTGTTTTTTCCTATCATTGCTAGTAATGCTTACTTTTGTGGTGTGACTGTTTTTTTTTTTTCCTCTTTTCTTCTGCCTCTCATGCGTTTTTATTTGGGAGGATGGCAGAAAAATCTAAAAGCTCTACTACTGGCTTTAAACAATGTAAAGTGTGTGGCAGGAAGATACCGAACTCAGATGGCCATGATTATTGTATATATTGTTTGGGGGCACCCCACTTAAATACTGACTGTACAATCTGCCAGGGTTTCAGTATTTTAGCCCTGGTAGAACATAGAAATAAGCTTATTCTCAAAGGGCTTCTTAAAGCCCCATTTAAAAGAAACCTTGTACAGAGCCGACCAGTCTCCTCCGGCCTCTGGTTCTAAAGCTACCCGTTCGGTGTCGGCATCTCCTTTGGCACCGGCCATTAAAAAGTACAAGCATGAATTTGCAGGTTCCTCTTCGGAAATGAAATCGAAGGTTCCGAAGCTTTTGGAACAGATTGAATCTTTGGCATTGTTACCCTTACCAGTGCCATTGACATAGACTACAACGTCCTCTCAAATTGCAACTCCTTCTGTTCCCACATTGACTGCAGTTCCTACACTGGCACCAACTGTTACTGCTACTGCTTTGGTGCCGATATCTCCCACAGCTCCACAGACGGTGCCTAAAGCTGACAATTGTACTCAGCCCAGTAGCACTTATTCCCCTTCCTTTGATTTCCCCTATTGGACAACTTCCTAGCCCCTTTCTAGAAAGACCCGAGTCTCCTTCTGGATTGTCTGTTTGCTCCACCAGAAGTCTCTCAGAGGTTGATATGGCTAGTTTGGTGGATCAGATCCTGTCAGCCAGGGGTCTTCCTTTATCTTCTCAGCCCCCTCTCCCTTCGGGTGCAGGGTTTTTTTCTCCCACAACCCCTTCTTACTGTCCTCTTCTGACCTCTTCATGGGTTCCAGTATCTTAGTCTGCAATAACCTTTTCTGTCTTTGACTCCGGGTATGCCTCTGATGCCTTCTGGACCACCTCTTCTCCATCAGGCCTGAGAGGTTCGAGTCCGCTCATTTTTTTTTCTATGGAGCTGGCCTTGTCTTTTCGGGCTGCACCAACTGAGGACCCGTCCTCGGTTCCGGTTTGTCAGGTGGGTCCTCGGGGTGGGGTGTGACCCCAGTTCCGAGTTTCTGTCTCTGCTGCAAGCTGCCATCCCTCCTCAGGGGGTCCTGCCTTTCAAGCCATGGAAAGAACCTTGTCCGCTGCCTCATCTCAGGTGTCTTCTTTGTTAATGGAGTCTCACCCATTGATCCCAAGTTTATTGGTTCTTCCAGCAATCTCTACCCCTGGACAGCGACCTCCAAGGTTGTAAGATTTACCTACTAAAGGCATACCCTCTTCCAAGTCCCCTTCAGATGCTCCCACTGAAGAGCCACCTCGGAAGAGATTGTGTAAGAGGGAACACCTTGATTCTCCTGAAGAGTCCATCATGGAGGACCCGGATTTCGATGAGGGGGAGGGTTCCCCACGGTCACCCCTGGAAGACGTCTCCTTCAGAGACATTCTTGAGATCCTAAAACAGAGGGGTGATTGAAAGCCCAAAGACCCTTCCTCTGAGGAATCTGTGTACTTGCAGGCCTTTGGTGCTCACTTGTCTACCTCCTTGGTTACCCCGCCTGCTGACAATCTAATTAAATTGATCTCTCAGCAAGGTTGGAAGGCCCCTGATTCTGTATACTTTTCACTCCTGAGGACCATCCACCTTGGGTGAAGGGATTGGTAGTTGATGGCATGGTGGTGGCGGCTGCTACCAAGATAGAACTTTGCTGAGGAAAGCTCTACTGTTCATCTCCCTAACCAAGAGTCCAGGGCAATGGACAGATTTAGGAAGCGGGTCTATGCATAATCAGCCTTTTCTGTCAGGTCCTTGAATTTTTTGGCACACTTTACTAGTCTTCAGAAGGATCTGTCGAATACCTTAGTGGGAACAGTGGCTGAGTTGGGTTCAAGAGAAGGTGGCCTCCCAGTTAGCTATCCTAGAGTCTATTTCGAACTCGTCCATGAGGCTCATTGCGCATGCAGCCGAAGGGGCGACCAGGTCAGCAGGTTCAGGTGTTGCTATTCTACAACATGCTTGGCTGCACCTGTGCGAGTTTGTGGAACCATTCAAGCCTTTCTTCATCAATGCTGCCTTTGATGGATCCTTATTGTTTGGGCCCAAAGTTAAGGAAACTCTGTCTAGGTGTGAAAAGGATGAAAGGAGACTCTCTGCTGTGGGCGTATGTTTTTCCACTCCTTAACGATCTTACTCCAGGAATCAAAGGAGTGGAAAAATGTAGTTCAGAAAGTCCCAGAAGCCTTTCCAGGATGCACGTGGTACGGACTCCCCTCGGGACGGAGGGGGGAGTTGCAATGGAAGACACTGTCCAAGAGGTAGGGGTGGTCTGCAGAAACAGGGTTCCAGGGAGTCTTTCTGTGGTCCATCCTACCAACGCTCCTGAAAGGGGGCCTGATTGCTTGCCTCTGGAGGCACCCAACCATCTGGCGACACATAACTACTGATGCCTGAGTGCCAAGGATTATTTCCAGAGGTTATTCAATCCCCTTCACCCTTTACCTGACAACCCGAACAAGACTCCCCAATGTTCCACCCAGTCAGAAGGATGAAGAAAAATTAGAAATACCAAAACTGCTAGAAAGAGTCATCCAAGAAGTCCCACCAGACCAATTAGGATCTGGATTTTACTCAAGATTCTGTTTAGGGCCAAAGAAAATGGGACTGGAGACCAATTTTGGATCGCAGCATTCTAAACAAATTTGTCCAACGATCAAAATTCCAGATGGTCACGATTCAGTCAATACTTCCCTTCTTAGAGGAAAATGATTGGATGTGCTCTTTCAAGACACGTATTACCACATAAAGATGGACAAATGCTCAAGAAAGTTTCTCTGCTTCATTACCAGTTCAGAGTGCTGCCCTTTGGTCTCACCACAGCCCCCAGGGTGTTCATCAAATTCATGGCAGCGGTCACAGCACATTTGAGGCTGCACGGATTCTGGGTGTTTCCTTACCTAAACGTGTGACTCCTCATCGCTTCCACCAGGCATCTACTTCTGCAAACAAAGGACTTCATTCTGGAGTTATCTCAATAGTTGGGTATCACTGTCAATCTTGCAAAGTCTCAACTAACCCCTTCTCAATATATGGAATTCATCAGAGCTCCTCTCAACACTCAGTCTTGTGTGGCATCTCTTTGTTCTTTGTTCAAACAAAATACCAGCTCAGCAAATTCTGTAAGCAGTGGGATCTGTGGCAGCAGGAATCACGTTAGTCCCACTGGCAAGATTTCACATGAGACTTCCTCAATGGCTGCTGACAAACCAATGGTCCATTCTAAGCCACCCCATGAATCGCCTAGTTTTTATATCCAGCCAATGCAAAACTTACATATCTTGATGGATGCACTCCAAGGAGATTCTTCTAGGCCATTCCTTTTTCCTCCCTCAGCCCAAGGCCATAGTGACCCTAGATGGGTTGGGGGACATTGTCTGGGGAAGACAGTCCAAGGCACTTGGTTCCCCATCCAAGGCCAATCTGCATATCAGTATTCTGGAGCTCAGGATAGTGCTTCTAGTATTGCAAGCATTTCATGCTGCCCTACCTCAAGGAACGATAGCTATTCAATCAGACATGTCCATGGTCTGGTATATCAACAAATGGGGAGACCAAGTCCAACCTGCTGTGTCGAGAAGCCCTTCAAGTGTGGCAACGGGCCATAACTTTCAACCGCTTTCTGATAGCAGTGCACATCCTGGGGAGTTCAAAGTGATTGCGGACAAACTGAGCTGGTGTATCCTCGTGCCTCACAAGTGGTCTCTTAACTCCAGAGTGGCAAAGAAGATCTTTCTTTGCTGGGGCCAGACTTGCTGCAACCTGTTTACTTTACCCCTGACCAAGTGCAGAAGCTACTTTGCCCTAATTTCACCCTCAGGGGGAGTCTCCCAGCGATGCTGTTCTCCTCGACTGGCTCCTGGGTCTCCTTTATGCCTTTCCCTCTGATTCCTCTTTTCCTCAGGAAAGCAGATCGGTTGAGAAGCAAAGTAATCCTCATTGCACCTTACTGACCTTGAAAAATATGGTTTCCCTTCCTTTGGCCTCATCTACTTTGCCATCAGTGGATTCTGGACCCAGTTCAAGAGCTTCTATCCCATCCCCAGGGCCTAGTGCATCCCAGTCTACAGACCCTCAAGCTGACTGCTTGGCTTCTCCAATTCCATTAGTCACCAGGGATAGTGACATTCCATCTCCTGTACGACACATTTTGTTGGCATCCCATAAACCATCCACCAGAAAGCTCTACTGAAATAAATTATTTTCTATCTGGCTTCTGATAATGGTCTGGATCCTTTTTCAGTTCCAGTAGAAAAAGTTAGAGTTTCTAGCTACCATCTTTGGTAAAGGAGCTTCTGTTTCCACTGTTAAGGTTATCTTAGCAGCTATTTCAAGTTTCCATAATGGTTTCGGTGATCAGCCCTTAATCTCCCAGAGACTTTGTAGGGTTTTTCTTAAGGGCACCACTCGTCTAAAGCCCCCATTCAAGGATCCTCTACCACCATGGGACTGTTGTTTTGCAGTCTCTTACATTCCCTCTGTTTGAACCTGCAGCTACCTGTGACTTAAAATTTCTTTCTTGGAAAAATTTGCTTCTTCTTGCTGTCACCTCAGCGAGAAAGTCTCCAAATTACAGGCACTACATTCTGAAGTCCCTTATGTAGTTTTCCATAAAGACAGTGTCTGTCTCAGAACAAACCCATTCTTTCTTCCTAAAGTGATTTCTAATGTCAGTCAAGCTATAGATTTCCTGTATTCTTCCCAAAATGTTCTAATAAAGGCAAATACTGCTTGCACCTACTGGATGTGCACAGGCAGTTACGTTTTTATCTGGACAGAACTAGTCATTTTAGACCATCAGAGCAATTGAGTCTTTTACAAGCACAGCCTTGGGCAAATGTGTTTCCATGGTTACTCAAGGTGGCCAAGGGATTGCATTTCCTTTATTTACATGAAAAAGAATCTGAGACTCCCTATGCCAGTGAAGGCACATTCTACCAGGTCTATGGCAATTTCATCTGTTTTTCATTCTAAAGCTTCTATGTCAGAAATTTGTGCAGCTGCAACATGGGCTATTCCACATACTTTTATTACTCATTACAAGTTGGATATGGTCTCCAAGGGGAGAGCTTCCTTTGGTTCTGTAGTTCTCAGGAATGTTCTCCCCTAGGGCCACCCATGATCTAAGGTAGCTGGCGACTCTGTCTCACAAGTCAAGAATAGATGAAAATTGACATCATCAGATAAAGAAGTTATGACTTACCGTAACATTCCATCTGTGTTGTCAATCTTCATCTATTCTTGCGTCCCACCTCACCTTCACCCTCCTATAGAGTTCTGGTGGAGCGACATGCTGTCCTGGGTTTTTCCTTGTTAGGATACACCTTGGACATGACTTCTGAGTTAAACTAGGATGTTTTTCTTCTGTAAGCCTGCAAACTCCATCTGTGGTAATGTAGAGGGGTGCATTATGGGTGGACTTGTAGCTTGATTTGTTTTGGCTGACACGAGCTATTTAACGGCCAGATCAGTTACGAGGATCGGAACCATGAACCCACAAGTCAAGAATAGATGAAGATCGACAACACAGATGGAATGTTATGGTAAATCATAACTTCTTTTTTATCATCATATCTCTATATTCATCCAGACTTCAGGCATTTTTTGAGGTTTTGTGTGGCTGGAATATCAGTTCTCTGCCTTACACTTGGGATTATTCACTGCATTAGCTGTTTAAAAAGTGTCTAGTTCCAGTTATAACATATTGCAGACTACAGGGTGTCCACATTGTCCATATCTGACAATTCGTTTATCTTTTCAGAGTCTTTTGTGAAGTGTCAGGAATCTCACACTTGGACGAGAGATCACTTCCATAAGTTGGGATTTCAAGAGGACATTCAAAAGTCTTTGTCTTCTTCACATAGGATGGTATTCATGGGGTATCTGCCTGACACCTCTGTTCAAAGATATTTTCTTCCACAGGAAAACGTAGAGCTATGTCTAGATCTATTTGTCCGACTTTGGTCACTGCAAGGGAATACTTTAGGATTTTGGGTTTCATAGCATCTGATTCTCATGGTACCACTGGCAAGATTCCAATACAGTGGTATATTAAGTCTCTCTGGTTCCTGCACTAACATCCTTTGTCTTTTTAAATCCTAGTGCTGGGGTTTGTCAGAAGAGAAATCACTTGGTGGAGACAGCAAATATCCTTAAATCCAAGTCTCCTACTCTCCTTTCCTGTTCCAAAGCAGTCAGTCACTTTAGACTTTGCCTGGGAAGCAGTTTCAAGAGGGTTAAAAAGTACAAGGTGTGTAGGACACTAAGAATAAGATGTAGGCATATAAATGTAAGAAAGATGCTTGCCCTGATCAAGGCACTCAACTCTCTGAATCATCTTTCATCCCTGGGACCTCTCCAAGTTATTACAGACAATACATCAGTCATGTGGTATATCAGCAATGAGAGAGGACCAGACTGTACCCCATTTGCAGATTAGCCATGTTAGCTTGGTGTGTATAGCATCATAGCACAGTATTACTATACAGGCATCCTACATACCATCAGAGCAAAATTGTTTGGCAGGCAAGCTGAGTAGGACAAGGGCAGAACCCCATGAATGGAACCTAGATCGAGGGTCTTCCAAGATTTGCTCCATCTGTTAGAAGTTCCTCAAACAAACCTATTTGTCTTATCTCAAATGTCAGGACTCCATGCAGGAAGGCCTGGAAGACAGATGCCTTATCTTTTCCTTGAACAGGAATGGACAACCTGTGTCAAAGCAGAATATTTCCAAACGGTTGTCTGACTATGACCTTTTGCTATACTCACCACAACATAACTATTCCTGGCAGGGTCAAGGCCCACTGTACCAGGGCCTGGCTTCTTCTGTGGCTTTTTGGAAAGGGTTAGATTCTAGAAGTATTATTGAAGCAGTAACTTGGTCCTATGTATATACTTGAGTACTGTAAGCTTAATTCCTTCTCTAGGTCTTGATCAGGCTTAGATCAGGACCATTCTCCAGGGGTTCCTGGAGCCTTCTTCTTCCACCTCCTAAATGTAGCAGGCATTGGGTAAGCTACCTATATAGCTAATGCTACTGCAGCAGTGATCAATATTGATGAACATAGTAAAGTTGTGTAAGTAAACTTGCCATTAACAGTAGATATTGGAATGATCACTGCTCCAGTAGCTGCTCCCTCCCTCCAACCCCCTTGTTTTTTAGTGTGTTGTTTATGTGAGAGTGTGAATACATATTTTTTTGTTGTTCCTAGAATTGACCTTTCAGGGCTCCGCCTCCCTCTCTCTGTTGGTGTGAAAGCTGTGAAGGGCTTGGGTACCCAAACCTGTTGCTTTAGTCAGCCCAGCTTGAGCTGACTGAAGGTATGGACATGTGGAAGAAGCGAAGCTTTGTGAGCTGACCAGTTGTTATAACCTATGGAAGGTTTAACCCATATAGCTAAGGCTACTGCAGCAGAGACGATTTGCACATCTACTGTTATGGTAAAGTTACATACACAACTATACTTTATAGCCAGAGGTCATACAGTGCCATTTTTTACTCAAGTCTAGCCACAATCTCTTTCCCATGTGGACATCCCACTGTGTCAGAAGGGTGCAGATGAGATGGAAGCCCAGAATCTCCAAAATGAGAGCAATCCAAGAGGTACCAGCAGTCCTTACCAGAAAGGGCCAACATTTATTAAGGCATTTTTTTTGAGAGAAAGAGAGATAAGGGAACATAGTACTTCATCCCCATTTTTGATCTCAGCAGATAAATTCATTCCAAAGTTAAAATTATGGTAAGTCCTCCTTTCTGTGCCTTTTGGAAGGAGACTGGTTTGCATTTTGGACCTCCAGGATACCTACATTTGCCAGAAGATTCTTGCAGTTCTGGATGGAAAGCAGTAATTTTCAGTTTCAGGCCCTGCCTTCTGGTGTCACTGTACCCACTAGAGTGTTTATCAAGTACATGGTCACAGTGTCTACTCACTAGAGACTGTCAAGAACCATGATATTCCTGTACCTGGATGATTGTCTGCTAGCAAATGTTCGGGAGGTGTTACTTTGACTTTTAGTACTTGGAGAATCACAGTGAACAGCACAAAGTCTCAGATGGAGATGTCACAAGCACTTATTTACATAAGGTCCCACCGGGACTCACTGGTATGCAGAGCCTCTCATTTATAAGACTGGATCTCAGTTTTTCAGCACCAAGTATTAGACCCCAGTACAAAACCACTGGCACAGATCCACCAACGTTTTATTCTCTAGTGCCACGGTATAAAACCTTCAAGGAGTAATTATTGGACCCTAATAGCATACTCAGAATTCACAGCTCCAGTGTTTCTGTAAGGAGTAGGTCTGATGGCATTGACTGTCTTAATGGTTCCATTTGCTAGATTCCATCTGTGTCCTGCCTTGTCCTCTCAGAATTTATCATGACACTGTTCAGGACTTTCCTGACTCATCTGTCTGGAAAGTCTCAGCTGAAATGTTTATCCTGCAAGAATGATTATTCCAGTTCCAGTGATGACCAGGGGCACTGCTTACCCCCAAATCCTAATTGCTGCCATGAAACCTTATCTTAAAGTATCATACAGAAGCAGATGGTTGAGGTTTTCCTTTTGGATAAGTTTTAGAGAGGGATGGTCCCTTTTACAGTGCCAACTCATGCTGTTCCTGGTTTATTTATCTCAAATTTTGTTTATTTAGTACTATGCTGCTCTTATTTAAAGATACATTTTACAGCAGTGTGGTTTTCATCGGGTTTTAACCATTTCTCCTTTGTCTCCATAAAGGTCTTTAAGACCTTCCTAAGAGGTTCTTTTCTACATATGTCTCTAAAAAGAACCCTCGATGCTACTAGACTCAATTTTATGTTGTAAAAAAACATTAGCACCTTTTGAGCCATGTTTCAAAATAGACTTTTAAGTTTTTATTGTAGAAAACATTAGCCCTTGTTTCATTTACTTCAGCTAGATGCGTTTCAGAGCTACAGGATTTAAGATCTAACGTGCCATACCATACCTCATCATCTGATGATGCCTTCATTTGCTCTTCAACCTATGCGTTTCATATCCGAGCACTGGATGCGACTCGGCCGCATACTAAAGCTGTAGGCTCCAACATCTGAGCTTCTTCCCTACCCATGATGCTTCTCTCCTCCAAATCCCTCAGATCTCATTTGCCATGCTTCGCTAAGCCTCTGGTTCTCACACGCTGAGCTCCTCAAGGTTGTTAATTGGTCAGTGAGTACATTTTTGCTCAATATCTTAGCTAAATTTTATAGGGTTTGCCTTCCTATCTTCTGTCTTTTTCTGTCTTAGAGCAGTTTTCTAAAGAAGAGTTTTTTGTCTTTTCCCGCCCTTCCATACTAGCTTTTAGATATTAAAAAAAAAAAAAAAGTTTCTAGTTCTGTAGAACTAATTTATCTTTACACTAATCACTGTATCTCTGTTGTGGTGTGTGTGTGTGTGTGTGTGTGTGTGTGTGTGTGTGTGTGTGTGTGTGTGTGTGTGTGTGTGTGTGTGTGTGTGTGTGTGTGTG
This sequence comes from Protopterus annectens, assembly GCF_019279795.1. Lineage (NCBI taxonomy): Eukaryota > Metazoa > Chordata > Ceratodontiformes > Protopteridae > Protopterus > Protopterus annectens. The sequence goes on along the minus strand of NC_056744.1, from coordinate 338,949,465 downwards.
TGTGTGTGTGTGTTTTGCCACAGTTGCTGGTTTTGTTCTAGTCAGCATGGCAAAAATAAAAACCCACTGAGTTTAAGAAGTGCAGCACGTGGGCACAAAATCACACTTTCAGATGCGCACTCAGAATGCATGGTGCGTCTTGGGGTGGCTCATCTTGATTTTGCTTGTTCTGTTTGTGCCAGCTTTAAACAGTGGGCTCCAATTGATTGGTGCAATAACCTTATTTTAAAGGAACTACTTCCTAGTTCTTCTTCCTCAGCCATCCCATCCACTTCAAGGGCTCAAACCCCCACTAAGAAGCATAAAGAGCAGAAGAGATCCCCTGGTAGGCCCCACCATTCAGGCGAACCACCAGCCAAAACTTCCAGACCTTTGGAGTCGACCACTTTGACTCCTATTGTCATTCAGGCCTCCTGTCCATGCTGGAGATGAGGTTTATTCCCGGAGCCAGACCTAAGTGTCCTCTTCCAGGTCTGCTTCAGTAGCTTCTTCCATTAGGTCCTCCTGAAGCCGAGGTGGACAACATGATGGCCAAATTTCTCAAGGCAGAAATTCAGCTGCACATCTTGCCTGCTCCATACCCTCCTGGATCCTCAAGCAATATTCTTACCTTCACTCCATCTCTCCTTCTCCAAACCAACCCTGAATTTTGGAGTTATAAGGTCCGAGCCTCCCTGGAGCCAAGACGTCAGAGCCAACAGGTACTGTTACCTTGACTCTGAAGGTCTCCCTGACTTGCCCAGCTCTGACCTTTTCCAAGCTGAGCGACTCTTAGAGCTGTAGCTTCAGTGTCTGTTCTGAGGGGTTGATGTCCACCACAAAATTTTCGGAGCTGTGTCTTCTCAGTGCTTTGGCATTTTGGCAGCTTGTCTCTGACTCCTCACTTGGATCCAGGGGCGGTTGGGGTTCGTGGAGCTTCCCCATCAACAGCTTCAGGTCCAGCGGGGGTGCCTACTGTGTCCCAATCTCCCTCAATGTTTGAGGTGGTGGAGAGTGCTTTCTCCACACCCAGAAGAGCCTCAATTCTACCTGCTTTGAACCCTGGCCCCCCTTCAGCAGCTTTTGTGACTGAGACATCTACTCTGTCCCCTCCAAGACAGCCTACCCAAAAGGACTTCCAGTCTACTTCCCATTTGGAACCCCCGGAGTCCTCCAATGCGTCCTTGGAGCACCTTACTGAGGAGGTCCCTTAGATGCACCAGTGTAAAAGGAGACACTTGGATTCCCCTTTGGAACCCCTCACAGAGGACACTGATCTCTGTGAAGGGGAAGGGTTCCTCAGATCACCACCCAAGGATGTCTCCTTTGGAGACATTATTGAAATCCTTCACCAAAAGCCCTAACGCAGAGGAGTATGTTGTGTTTCTGGAAGCCTTTGGGTCAGGCCCATCTATTACTTGGTTGTGCCCCCCCCCCCCATCGTGGATCCCTTATTGACCTTGTGTCTGACAGGGTGTGGAAGGAATTGGACACAATGGAACTAGTTCTTAAGTGGCCCAATAAGATCCTTCGTACCCCTTCTGAACCCCCACACTGGACTAAAGGAATTCCCATCACTGCTATAGTGGTTGCAGCTGCCACCTAAAAGGAGCTGGCCCAGCAGAGCTGCACTGTCCATCCCCTAACAGGGAGTCTAGGGCTTTGGACAGGTTTGGAAAGTGGGTTTACACTTCAGCGACCTTCGCATTGCGAGCACTGAACTACTTGGCACATGTAACCAGGCTACAGAGGGACCTAGTTAAGGAACTCTCCAGTTCTATCCCAGGGTCCTTGTCTGCTGAGGAACAAAAGACCTTCTCATCAAGAATGGCCACCCTTTAGTCTCTCTCGAATACGTTCATGAGGTTAATCTCTTTCATGCTGCAGAGGGTGCCTCACAGGTGGCCCCATCAGGCATTGCCATCAGAGGCCACGCCTGGATGCAGTTGTGTGATTTTTCAGAACCCAATAAGGGGTCTTTCGTAAATGCTCCTTTCGATGGATCCACATTTTTCATTCCAGCACTTAGACACTCTCCCAAAGTGAAAATGATGGAAAGACCTTGTGTTCCATTGGAATACACTTCTCCTACCCCACAGTGCACCTTTTCCAGGAACCAGGATGGAAGTAAGAAGTTGTGGTTCCATAAATCACAAGGTCCTTTTCAGGATTCACAAGGGGACCTTTCTCCCAGAGGCAGAGGAGGAAGTGGTTATAATGGCAGACGTTGCCCATGTGTCAGAGGGGGTCCAGTGAACCAAGATTCTCGAGATTCTTTCTAGGACCGACCCAATCAGCGATCCTGAGGAATTGCCCAACTGCTTGGCTCTGGAGGTAGTTGGGGGACGTTTGTCTCTACACACATCAGCCTGGGTAGCCATCACAAAAGATTGTTGGGTGTAAAAAATTATATGCAGAGACTGTTCTATACCCTTTGTCCAAAAACCCTCACCAAACAGAATCCTCCCCAATGTTCCACCCAGTCAATGGGAGGCTGCAGCAATACAGATCTCAAAGCTGCTCTGAGAGTTATGTGAGGTGTCCCCCCAGACTGATTCAGATTAGTCATTTACCCCAGATTCTTTTTAGTGCCAAAAAGACAGGGGACCTCAGACCCATTCTGGATCCTCACCTTTCTAAACAATTCTGTTGCCATCACAAACATGTTCTTCATGTTTCACTGTTGCAGTCATTACATTTGGGTAATCTGCTGGCAGGTTGCCCTCCTTCGGCCAGATTAACAAAGTCTTGGATCCTGTGTCGGTTGCTGTCTCTTCTTCCATGACGTCAGGTCGTCATGGGGTATAAAACATGCATCAGACACCATTACATCAGTCTTTCTTGCCGTGCGGTGCCCGAAGCAGAAGCAGTTTGCAAGTGCTGGTCGGCTGACTCCTGAAATTTTTGTTTTCGAGTTTCAGATCCAAAATCTTCAACTTAAAGCTAAGTACCCCGTTGGGGAAAATTTTTCTTGCTCCTTACCGATGTCAGTAAAAGTTAATAATTGTCTTACTTGTGGAAAGCAAATACCTCACAAAGATTTTCATTCGTTCTGTATTCCTTGCCTAGGCCCTGACCACGACGTACCTTGCTGTCGGTTTTGTGCTTTATTTAATCAGCGCACTATCTGTCGTCGGAACATTTTTGCCTCTAAGTATTTCGGTTCTCTGTTTAATTATCCAGAAATGTCATCGGTTAGCCATCCGACTACCGGGATTCCGAAAAAACTCAAAGATAAAGACAGAGACAGGCCGCCGAGGTCCAAAACTGCCAACGACGCTTCTCCTAAGCCAGTCACCAGTTCGCCGGTACTCAGTGAGGCGCTATTGCTGCCCCTGATACCCGCTAATTCTGATTCGCAGGCCTCTACTGAGACCCATTCAGAGGCCGGTATGCCACAAGATGCTTCACCTATGGAATCTGCGGATGTCTCTACCTTGGATGGGTCCGGAGCTGCTGTGCAGGCACTGGTCTCTGAGGGTGTATTCAGGCCTACAGACTTGTATATTAAACCGACTCCACCTTCATTACTAAGGTCTAAATCTTGATCTATGTCTAAAAAACCAATGCCCAAGCCACATGTTCAGGCCCCTATGCCTAAAAAACAAATGATCAAAATGGCTGAAGATTTAATTACTCTAATCAGGGGTAGTCAACCCCCCAAGGGTCCTAGGGCTATGCTTGATTATGAATCTTCTGATCAGGATTCTGTTTCTTCTGATTCTTATAATGACCTGGATTTGTCCTTACCTACTTATGAGGATTCTGATGCAGAGGATTCCATTCCCTCTGCTTCCGCTCCTAAGTATTTTTCTTTTGGGGAAACTTTACATACCTTAAGGGAGCATTTCCACTGGGAAAGTCAGGAATTTTCTGATTCAAAAAGAGGCTTAGGGATTTCCTCCTTCTACCTCAGCATAGGCCTTTGGCTATACCTCCTGTACTAGACATTGTTGATGATGTGTTTTCGGAATCCAGTATGGCCCCTGATTCCCTGCCTCCGGCTCCTAGTAAACCTGACAGATACTACAGGGTTCCTGAGTCCCACAAGTTCCTTTTCAAAAGTCCTGTTGCAGACCCAGAAACCATTTCTCAGGGGCCCAAGGGCATTAAGGCTTCTACTGCTAAAAATCCTACCTCTTCTGATAGAGACTCCAGGGCGCTGGATAGAAGGGGTAAGGTTTATACTTCTGCAACCTTGGCAATCAGGGCTTTAAACTGCCAATTTCATATGTTAAAATATCAACAGTATACTATTGGACTGCTTAAACAGAAAGTGATGTTGATTCCTGACTGTGTGGAAAATAAAGATTTACAGGATTTATTGCATTCTGCTGAACAAGTTGGAAAATATACTTTGCATTGTGGTTTTGATTCTTTAGAGGCCTCCAGCAGGGCTGCTGTTATTGGGTCTGTGTTTAGAAGGCATGCTTGGCTTAAGGAGCAATCTTTGCCTGATCATGTTAAAGTGAAATTGTTGGATGCTCCTTTAAATCAGGACCACCTGTTTGGCAATAAGGCTGAAGAAGTTCTAAAAAAGATGGAAGATGAAGCTAAATCTTTGCAGACTGTTAAAGATTTCTTACAAGTGCAACCTTCAAGATTTAGTAGGCACTGGCCTACTAAGAATTGGTCTTTTCCAGATCCTCTTAAGCCAAACCCAGACACACCAAAAGCACCAGGCTTCAGTCCCAGGGGACTCTCAGAACTAAGCAATGAGGGGGGGGGGGGCCTCCACTTCCAAATCTGGAAATAACAAAACCACCCCCCACCCCCCACCCCCCCATGGTAAACAGTCCCAATTACTTCCTTTTAAAATTACCGAACACTTACCTTTTAGCCACCCCTTTGGGGGGAAAGATTGCTCTTCATGTAAAGAACTGGGAACTCATAACCCAGGACAAATGGGTTTTAAATATAGTGTCCCAGGGATACAGATTTAATTTCCACACAATGCCAACACCAAACGGGTGGCCAGACCTGCCCCCAAATCAGTGGACAGACGCTCAAAACCAAGTACTTTCCCTCTTAAACATGGGGGCTATTCAACCAGTACTGGAAGAGGAAAAGGGACAAGGTTTCTATTCCAGGCTTTTTCTGGTACTCAGAAAAGACAAATCTTGCCATCCAGTTCTGGACCTGTCTACTCTAAACACCTTTCTGGACATTCCAAAATTCAAGATGCTGACTCTTCACCAGTTGCTTCCTATGCTAGGCAAAGATGCCTGGTTGGCAACTCTAGATTTAAAAGAAGCATACCTGCACATCCCAATCAGGGAATCTTGCAGAAGATAGCTCTGCTTCAAAGCAGGCTACTTGCATTATCAGTTCTCTGCACTGCCCTTTGGCTTGTCTACTGCACCCAGGTTATTCACAAAGTGCCTGGCTCCAGTTATTGCATTTTGCAGGCAAAGAAATATTCAAATATATCCATACCTGGACGATTGTCTAATTCAGGCAGAAAACCAGGGCATACTTCTAAATCATCTGGCATTTGTAAAAAGGGTTCTAACTTGTCTGGGGTACACCGTAAACGAAAAGAAATCACAACTGGTACCCTCTCAACAGATTACATTCCTGGGTGCAAGCTTGAATACAACTGCCCAGATGGCTTTCCTCAAGCCAGAGAAGCAAATTCAATTGGTAACTTCCTTCAAACAAGTGGCCACAAAAACCCTGCTATCTGCAAGACAAATACTGCAAGCCTTGGGGTTCATGGTCTCCTGCATTCTTCCAATTCCATATGCAAGACTGCATATGAGGAAACTACAGTGGTACTTAAAAAGTCTATGGAGTCAACGTTGTCATAGCCTGGAAACAATAATTCCTATCATTCCTTGCCTACGCCTAGAGTTCCTATGGTGGGCAGAGGCCTGCCACCAAAACAAGGGACTGCCATTCACACTACCCCCTGCTACCCAAACCCTAACTACAGATGCATCAGACTATGCATGGGGGGGGGGGCTCACCTGGCAGGAAAGTGCATTCAGGGCAAATGGAACCCAATCAAATGCACCTACTTATCAATCAAAAAGAAATGTTAGCTGTACAGAATGCTCTGACAGCCTTCAAGGACTACATTCTTCCAGGACAAATAATGGTAAAGACAGACAACACCACGGTTATGTGGTACATAAACAAGCAGGGGGGTACACATTCTTACCCCCTCTGCAGACTAACCATGACTTTGTGGAACACAGCCTTGAGCTACCAAGTGCACCTACAAGCTCAGTTCCTGCCAGGAAAATTGAATACACTGGCAGACAGACTAAGCAGAAATCTCATGGACCCACACGAGTGAGAACTGGAACCACGGATTTTCAACATGTTGACAAGCAAATGGGGGAGCCCAGACATAGATCACTTTGCCTCCCCCCCAGAACTACTAGTTTTGCACAAGGACTCCCCACAAAAAAGCCTGGAAAGTAGATGCTATGTCCTTCAGCTGGAAAAACCTATCCGTTTACGCCATTCCCCCTCTGCCTCTGCTCTCCAAAGTTCTGCTAAAGGTCAAACAGGACAAACCAAGAATGATTTTGATTGCTCCAGACTGGCCACGCCAACACTGGTACCCACTCCTGCGTAGTGTGTCACAAATATCTCCATGGCACCTGCCTCAGACCCCTTCCTTACTGTCTCGGCAGGAGAGTCAAATTCTGCACCCTCAGCTTCCAACATTGAATCTTGCAGCCTGGTTAATCACTTAAATTCACCCTTATCCCTCAGCAAACCTGTGATGGATGTCATCTTGGAGGTGAGAAGACCTAGTACTAGAAAATCTTATACTGACAAATGGAAAAGATTCTGTGCCTGGAACCAATCTTTAGGGATGAGCACAGCAGCGCCCAATTTACCTTAGATTTTGCAGTACTTAATTGAGATGCTTCACAAGGGCCTGTCCTTTTCCTCTGTTAAAATCCATGCTTCAGCTATTTCAGTGCACTGTAACACAGAACCACCCCTCTTCTCTCATCTCCTACTCAAGCAGTATCTCAGAGGGGCAATGAACTTGAGACCACCCAGGAGAGCTCCTAACCCTGCCTGGGATCTTAACCTTGTTTTGGAAAAACTCACTCTACCTCCTTTCATGCCAGCTGCTACTGCAGACTTAAAATTTCTTGGAAAACAGCCTTCCTTTTAGCAATCACTTCAGCTAGAAGGATATCTGAATTGCAGGCCCTTATGGCAGTGGAGCCTTTCATTATCTTTCATGCGGACAGGGTATATCTAAGGATCAATCCATCCTTCATGCCCAAGGTGGTTTCCAGTGTGGCTCTTAATCAGTCCATTCATTTGCCAACCTTCTTTCCCAATCCACAGAACAAAAGGAAATGGATTCTGCATTCCTTGGATGTGCACAGACAACTTAGATTGTACTTGGACAGGACTAAATCTCGAAGAAAATCTAAACAATTGCTGGTAGCATTTGCTGCAGGGGCAGTGGGGAAGGCTATTTCAAAACAAACCATTTCTAAATTGATAAGCCATTGCATTCATTTCTGCTATAAGCACCATGGAAAACCTATTCCCCAGGGGATCCGATCCCACTCCACCAGGGCTGCAGCCTTTCTCAGAGATGTTCCTACCAGGGATATTCTAGAAGCTGCTACATGGAGTTCTGTGCATACTTTCACCAAGAATTATCATTTATCAATTCTCTCTAAATCCAGAGCTGGCTTTGCCACTGCTGTCTTGCAGGGCCTTATAGCTGGCCCTAATGCTGTATAAACTCCTCCTCCCAACCATAGCTTTGGGAATCTACCCAAATGTAATGACTGCAACAGTGAAACATGAAGAACATAGTACAGTTGTGTACACTTATCATAAATGTAGATGTTCGAGTGTATTCACTGTTGCAGTCCTGGTTACCCTCCCTCCAGCCCCCTACTTTTCTCTGGCTATACCTCTAACTTCTTTTACTATGCTTAAAAGCCTTTTGGTGTATTTGCTTTTGGTTGGAGGTGTATTCTTGTGTTTTTAATTTTATTTGCTCCCCATTAGGGGGCACCTGACATCTGGGGCAAGAAAAACTAATGTTATGGCATCGGTTGCATATTTTATACCCCTGACGACCTGACGTCATAGAAGAAGAGACAGCAACCGACGCAGGACCCACGACTTTGTTAATCAGGCCGACTGAGGGCAACCTGCCAGCAGATTACCCAAATGTAATGACTGCAACAGTGAATACACTTGAACATCTACATTTATGGTAAGTGTACACAACTGTACTTTCCGAATGGTCGGAATACAGTCCATTCTGCCCTTCCTGCAGAAGGATGACTGAATGTGCTCTACAGACCTTCAGGATGCGTACTATCACATGAAGAACAGGCATTCCAGAAGGTGTCTCCATTTCAGGATGGGAGCCAGTCACTATCAGTTCACAGTAGTGCCCTTTGGTCTCCCCCATCTGTTTATCAAATGCATGGCAGTCGTAGCAGCTCACTTGAGACTGCAAGGATTCCAGGTATTTCCTTACCTAGAAGATTGGCCCCTAGCTGAGGCTCCCACCAGGCACTGACTTCTAGAAGCCAGAGAATACCTATTCCATCTAGCCTCGACCTTGGGCATTTCTCTCAATCTAAAATAGTCTCATCTTCATCCAGTTCAAATCATAGACTTCATCGGAGCTCATTTGGACACCATTCAATCTCTAGCCTTTCTACCTCTAGACAGGATTTCCAGCCTGAGAGTTCATGTCAAACAGATAATGGACATTCCTTTCCCCCATGCAAGACTTGTCCTAAGGGCTTTGGGGTCCACGGCGGCTGCAATCACTCTGGTGCCGTTGGCCCGCCTTCACGCGAGTACTTCAATGGACCTTAGCCGTACAATGGTCTGTCCTACATTACCTATTAAACTACCCAGTCAGGATCTCACAAGCTTGCAAACAGTCTCTCATCTGGTAGAGCCAATCCAATGATCTTCTCTAGGACCTCCCATTTGTCCTTCCTCTCCCCCTCAGCCACTGTGACCACAGATGTGTCCCAACTCCAGTGGGGGGGGGGGGGGGTTGTATTATCTGGAACAGAATGTCCAAGGCACATGGTCCATCCTAGAGACCAAATTGCATATAAATGTTCTGGAGCTGAGAGACTGTGCTTCTTGTGTTGCAAGCCCTTCCTTCCTCTCTCCCTACTGGAATGATTGCTGTTCAGACAGACAACTTGTCAGTGGTCTGGTACATCAACAAGCAAGGAGGAACCAGGTCTTATCTCTTGTATTGAGAGACCATGAGGTTGTGCCAGTGGGCAATCTCTTCCAACCGTTTTCTCTTAGCAAGGGAAGTCGAACATCCTGGAAGACAGGCTCAGCAGGCCCATTCTGATGCCTCACGAGTGGTCTCACAATCCTTCAGTTGCAAATATGATCTTGCAATGATGGGGTCAATCTTGCTATGACCGGTTTGCATCTCCCTCCAACACCAAGTGCAGCGAGTTTTTTCCCCCCTGATCCCTTCCCAGGGATAGTCACAGAGAGATGCTGTAGTCCATGCTTGGACCCCGGTCTGCTCTACACCTATCCCCCTCTTCCGCTAATTCCCAAATTTCTGCAGAAAGCTCAGAGGTTGAAGTGCCATTTCATCCTCATTGCCCCCTTTTGGCCCCATCAACTTTGGTTCCCCTTCCTTTGGTCTCACCTAGTTTGTCCACCTTGGAGTCTGGATGCCTCTCTACACCTATTGTCCCATCCTTCGGGACACTCCTATCTGGGATCTTCCGAACCTGAAACTAACCACTTGGTTACTCCACTTCGAATGATGGCTAGAACTCCTGGGTTTTCTTCCCCAGTCGGAAAAATTTTGATTGCGACACGCAAACCATCCACGAGGAAGCTATACAACAGTAAGTGGAAGAGGTTCTCCATCTGGGCTCATCAGAACAATCTAGAGCCTTTTTCTGCTTCAGTTTCAGTAGTGTTGGACTTCTTGGCATATCTTTTTAGTAATGGGGCTAGTTTTTCAACATTGAAAGTGCAACTGGTGGCCATTTCCAATTTTCACATTGGGAGCATTCTGTCTCTCTAGCATCATCGAAGTTGTGCAAGGCCTTCTTGAAAGGTACTTTTCTCCTCTGTCATCCTTTTAAGGATCCTGCACTTCCCTGGGACCTCATCTTAGTTTTACAGGTTTTAGTTTTGCACTCCCTCCCCCTTCTAACCTTCAGCTAAGGTAGATTTAAAGTTTGTGACTTGGAAAACTATTTTCTTGGTGGCTATTACTTCATCCAAGAGAGTATGTGAGTTGCAGGTTTCGTCTTGCAAGCCCCCCATATCTGATTTTTCATAAGGACAGAGTTACTTTGCACACTAACCTTTTCTTTTTTGCCCAAGGTCACTTCTGAGGCCAACTTAAACCAAGTCATCAATCTTCCTGTTTTCTTCCCAAAATTTCAAAACAAGGGAGAGTACCTGCTTAATTCGTTGGATGTACATAGACAACTCCGTTCCTATTTAGATAGAACCAAAACCCTTAGAAAATCTGACCAACTCTTCATACTCTTCATATCCTTTTATTCCAGGTTGGGTAAACTAGTTTCCAAGGTTACCTTAGCTGATTGGATAACTAGTACCAAACTTGCATATTCGACTAAGGCCATCCCCTTACCTTGTCACATTAAGCCCCATTCTACTTGGTCTATTTCTACCTCTTCAGCCTTCTGGTCGAAACTTCCCATTGATGAAATTTGTGCAGCTGCTTGGTCAAATCATCATACCTTTATTTCCTATTACAAACTTGACATTATTTCTAGGAACATGGCATTCTTTGGTTCTGCTGTGCTCCAGAATATCCTTCCTTAAGGGCTTCCCAAGTTCTTTCTGCAGCTGGGAACTCTGTCCCATAGGGTGAAGAGCAGATGAAGGCAACAACATCAGATAAAGAAGTTATGTGCTCACTATAATGTTCCATCTGTGGCGGTGCCTCTCATTTGCTCTTCAACCTTCCCTCCCTCCATCCCCCTCCCTTTTGAAGGACCTAATGGAAAATTTTGAACAGATACTTCTGTTCTCCTTTGAGCTCCTGAAGTATCCCCGTTTGGCTGACTCTTTTATTAATAAGTAGTTTCTTCCTGTTTAGTTGTTTCATGATTGTGATATACTATGCTGCAGCAAACTCGATCTGAGGGATTTTGAGGAGAGGAGCATCGTGGGTAGGGGAAGAGCTCAGATGTTGGGGCCTATGGTTTTGGTATGCAGCCGAGTCGGATCTGAAGCGCGGATCCAAAACCCATAGGTTGAAGAGCAAATAAGATGCAACAACAGAAATGGAACACTACGTTAAGGATATAACTTGTTTTTTCACAAGGTCTGAAGACAAACCCTTTATGCCCAAGGTAGCTGCTGAAAAAATTATGTAAACAAGTCTGTCAACCTGCTAGTGTCCTTTTCTCAGTAAATGAGTAAGAGAGAATGTTTGTTACACTGCCTAGAAGTACATAAACTGCTGAATAGAACAAAACAATTCAGAAAAAGCAATTTGCTTTTCTTTTCTTGTACAGAAAAACTGATTGGGTCTGTGAGTTTCAAGTCGCATTATGAAGATGCCTTTCAGGTGCCATTCATTTCTTTTATTGTAGGTATGGAAAAGACATACTATAGGGACACTAAGGTACCTTACATGCATTCTTTAAAAATGCGACACTGGATGTCCCTGCTGGTGCAAAATTGGATTATCTGCGCATTTTTGTAAGAAACTGCAACATGGATGGGATGTCGAGGTCCAGGTCAAGCCTTCAAGGCTATCATCATCAGTAGTATTTTGTCTTAATATCACCCACATTTTTTTTATATTTTGACTCTGTCATATGAGTTAAACTGCCTTGATCATGGAAGACACAGAAGTTATGTGCTTAGTATGTCTTAGTATCTAAGTGTCTAAGTATTAGTCTGTCTTCATGAGCCATGCCCATCAGTTTCAGCAACCACATCCCACCCATATACCCCCACATCCTTAGATGGTGAAGCTTGGAAGGACTTATTTAGTGTGCATGCTTAGCACGTTGATTGCGTATGTATGTTTCTTTGCTCATTGTTTGGGAGCATTTCAGTGATCTGTAAAGGTGAAGATACAGAGAGCATTATGGAACTTAGAGAAGTGTTGGAGGCTGGGAGTGTTTCCGGTACTAGGATGGCTAGCGCCTGTGGTTTCTTGTTCCACGAGTTGAAGCGGACAGAAATGGATCATAAAGATCTGTCATTGTACTAAGTAAGTTTTGTTTTCAGTAGTGTTTACTTACATAGTGATCCCATGTGGTTTGTCTTGGTTAGGAATTTGTTCATTTTCTCACCTACTTACCTTTTTTGTTTGTTTTGTTATAATATATGACAGTTTGCATTTCAGACAGCTTACATGACACCATCTAGAGTCACCAGTGCTGTCTCCCCATAACACCTAGTTTGTTTCTGGGAGACAGGAATTTTCATTCATAGTGCTGCTACATTCTGTTTTAAAAAAAAAATTATTCTTGTTTGACTTGGAGAAGTTAATTTTATAGCTGCTGCTATTTGGTAGTATTTATGCAAGAGAGAGGATTTCTTTTCAAATGTAAACATGGTCATTCCTGAGAAAGTAGGTTGCCAGGGCTGTTAACACATTTGACAAAACTTTGGACGATTTAAGACAAAAAGGGAGTAAAATGTTCATTCAAATTTATTGTTGTGTGTAAGCACTGGGAGTATTACAACAGTACAATATAGTAAAACACCCAAATTACATAAAAATAAAGTGTATGCAAATAGTACCTGACGTATCAGAATAATCCTGGTCAAAGAGAGTTATTTAGCATATCGTTTAAGCAGGCAAATGTGACACACTTGTCAAACTACGGGGTTAGTAAGTTTGAAAGGTGCAAAATGCATAGTAAGCAACAGTACAAGCAATGGATGTCGCAAGCCACACTTTGAGCCACTGTCAGCCGTAGGGTGGCAGATGCAGCACGTTTGGAGTAATAAGGAATTGTCATCTTGTTCATGTAGGATGGAACCATGTCACGTAGGGGAAGAAATACCAATACCACGATTCTGAGTAGTATGTTAACCAATGCAGTGATGGGGCATTGGCATAATGCCAAGAAATATTCACACTGCAGAGGTATGCACTAATTGTATTTGGCCAGTCTCATTGTTGGGGGAAACCCAGGTTGAAAAAATATGGAAACAGCTGAGATGTGAAGTGACTTGAGGCAAGAGTTACCATGGAAAATCCAGGTGATCCATAGAAGAAAGCTAGGTGACTTAGCAGCAGGTATCATCACTGAAGCTGCAGAGTCTTTGCAGTCCAGATACAAACGTAGGTAATATAAGGTAGCAACAATGAAGCAGAATAGTCCCATAAAGTGGAGCACACTGCCAGGGTTTTAGAATTAGAAGTGGTGAGTTTCGGCCCATTACAGTATCATTTGTAATGGGTAATATCCAAATTGTCTGCCAGGGAGTTTACACTTGCATGCTGCTGAGGAAAATAGTGGTACAAATGTGCATCTTTGTAGTATTAATTAACACTCTCATAATTATACCCGTCAGAATAGCATATACACAGTGAAGAGTAGTGGACCAAAGACTGAGCCTAAAGATGATCCGTATTCCAGGGGGTAAGAATGTGAAGAATCCAGATCAGAGTAACACTGTGGTGGGACTTCATTTACCGTGCATACTTAGCATGTAGGTAGTGTATGTATGTTTCTGCGCTCACTGTTTGGAAGTATTTCAGAGAGCTGTACAGGTGAAGACAAACAGATCATTATGGGAATATGAAATGTATTAGAGCCTGGAAAAGGTAGGAGGCAAACCCATCCAGAACCATAGGGGATAGATGTAGTATGGTTGAAAAGGGGAGGACACAGTAAGGTGTAAGATATATCTCAAGAATCAGAAGAAAATCAGCCACGAATGCTCCCAACCAAGGAATCAAACTTTATTACATTGTGTTCTAATGAAGTTCGTTATTTATCGGATGAAAGAGCTTAACACACTGTAATACGTGTGATTCTTTGGTTGGGAGCATTCATGGTAGTGTGATTTTTATTTAGGTTTTTAAGCTTTTGCCCTTAGTACACTTTGGTTATTAGTAGAAGTCATCTCTCTGTTTTTTTTTTTTTTTTGTTTTGTTTTTTTAATCAAGATTCTGGGACAAAGGCCAGTGTCCTTTTCTCAGTAAATGAGTAAGAGAGAATGTTTGTTACACTGCCTAGAAGTACATAAACTGCTGAATAGAACAAAACAATTCAGAAAAAGCAATTTGCTTTTCTTTTCTTGTACAGAAAAACTGATTGGGTCTGTGAGTTTCAAGTCGCATTATGAAGATGCCTTTCAGGTGCCATTCATTTCTTTTATTGTAGGTATGGAAAAGACATACTATAGGGACACTAAGGTACCTTACATGCATTCTTTAAAAATGCGACACTGGATGTCCCTGCTGGTGCAAAATTGGATTATCTGCGCATTTTTGTAAGAAACTGCAACATGGATGGGATGTCGAGGTCCAGGTCAAGCCTTCAAGGCTATCATCATCAGTAGTATTTTGTCTTAATATCACCCACATTTTTTTATATTTTGACTCTGTCATATGAGTTAAACTGCCTTGATCATGGAAGACACAGAAGTTATGTGCTTAGTATGTCTTAGTATCTAAGTGTCTAAGTATTAGTCTGTCTTCATGAGCCATGCCCATCAGTTTCAGCAACCACATCCCACCCATATACCCCACATCCTTAGATGGTGAAGCTTGGAAGGACTTATTTAGTGTGCATGCTTAGCACGTTGATTGCGTATGTATGTTTCTTTGCTCATTGTTTGGGAGCATTTCAGTGATCTGTAAAGGTGAAGATACAGAGAGCATTATGGAACTTAGAGAAGTGTTGGAGGCTGGGAGTGTTTCCGGTACTAGGATGGCTAGCGCCTGTGGTTTCTTGTTCCACGAGTTGAAGCGGACAGAAATGGATCATAAAGATCTGTCATTGTACTAAGTAAGTTTTGTTTTCAGTAGTGTTTACTTACATAGTGATCCCATGTGGTTTGTCTTGGTTAGGAATTTGTTCATTTTCTCACCTACTTACCTTTTTTTTGTTTGTTTTTGTTATAATATATGACAGTTTGCATTTCAGACAGCTTACATGACACCATCTAGAGTCACCAGTGCTGTCTCCCCATAACACCTAGTTTGTTTCTGGGAGACAGGAATTTTCATTCATAGTGCTGCTACATTCTGTTTTAAAAAAAAAATTATTCTTGTTTGACTTGGAGAAGTTAATTTTATAGCTGCTGCTATTTGGTAGTATTTATGCAAGAGAGAGGATTTCTTTTCAAATGTAAACATGGTCATTCCTGAGAAAGTAGGTTGCCAGGGCTGTTAACACATTTGACAAAACTTTGGACGATTTAAGACAAAAAGGGAGTAAAATGTTCATTCAAATTTATTGTTGTGTGTAAGCACTGGGAGTATTACAACAGTACAATATAGTAAAACACCCAAATTACATAAAAATAAAGTGTATGCAAATAGTACCTGACGATCAGAATAATCCTGGTCAAAGAGAGTTATTTAGCATATCGTTTAAGCAGGCAAATGTGACACACTTGTCAAACTACGGGGTTAGTAAGTTTGAAAGGTGCAAAATGCATAGTAAGCAACAGTACAAGCAATGGATGTCGCAAGCCACACTTTGAGCCACTGTCAGCCGTAGGGTGGCAGATGCAGCACGCTTGGAGTAATAAGGAATTGTCATCTTGTTCATGTAGGATGGAACCATGTCACGTAGGGGAAGAAATACCAATACCACGATTCTGAGTAGTATGTTAACCAATGCAGTGATGGGGCATTGGCATAATGCCAAGAAATATTCACACTGCAGAGGTATGCACTAATTGTATTTGGCCAGTCTCATTGTTGGGGGAAACCCAGGTTGAAAAATATGGAAACAGCTGAGATGTGAAGTGACTTGAGGCAAGAGTTACCATGGAAAATCCAGGTGATCCATAGAAGAAAGCTAGGTGACTTAGCAGCAGGTATCATCACTGAAGCTGCAGAGTCTTTGCAGTCCAGATACAAACGTAGGTAATATAAGGTAGCAACAATGAAGCAGAATAGTCCCATAAAGTGGAGCACACTGCCAGGGTTTTAGAATTAGAAGTGGTGAGTTTCGGCCCATTACAGTATCATTTGTAATGGGTAATATCCAAATTGTCTGCCAGGGAGTTTACACTTGCATGCTGCTGAGGAAAATAGTGGTACAAATGTGCATCTTTGTAGTATTAATTAACACTCTCATAATTATACCCGTCAGAATAGCATATACACAGTGAAGAGTAGTGGACCAAAGACTGAGCCTAAAGATGATCCGTATTCCAGGGGGTAAGAATGTGAAGAATCCAGATCAGAGTAACACTGTGGTGGGACTTCATTTACCGTGCATACTTAGCATGTAGGTAGTGTATGTATGTTTCTGCGCTCACTGTTTGGAAGTATTTCAGAGAGCTGTACAGGTGAAGACAAACAGATCATTATGGGAATATGAAATGTATTAGAGCCTGGAAAAGGTAGGAGGCAAACCCATCCAGAACCATAGGGGATAGATGTAGTATGGTTGAAAAGGGGAGGACACAGTAAGGTGTAAGATATATCTCAAGAATCAGAAGAAAATCAGCCACGAATGCTCCCAACCAAGGAATCAAACTTTATTACATTGTGTTCTAATGAAGTCCGTTATTTATCGGATGAAAGAGCTTAACACACTGTAATACGTGTGATTCTTTGGTTGGGAGCATTCATGGTAGTGTGATTTTTATTTAGGTTTTTAAGCTTTTGCCCTTAGTACACTTTGGTTATTAGTAGAAGTCATCTCTCTGTTTTTTTTTTTTTTTGTTTTGTTTTTTTAATCAAGATTCTGGGACAAAGGCCCAAAATCTAGGACAGTTCTAAATATTACTGTAATTCACTTAAGTTAATAGAACATAGGATCATAGGAGGTTACTAGGTTATTGGCCCTGTGTCCCTTATAAGCCTAGCCAAGAGTTTAGCCCATATTTAGACAAATCAGCACCCAATGCCACTGTCCAGCAGGGACACGGGTGGAATCCCAGGAGTATATTGTCTGTTTCCCATCCAGTTATCCAAGTTGCGCTTAAAAAGGGGTAAAGAGGTACTCTGCTCGATGTGGAGAGGGGGTCTATTTTATAGATGAGGAAGTCTCTGGGACACAAATCTGTCATGCCAACAAGTCCTGTTGATGTCACAGACCAGGTTGAGGCCACGCATGTGGGTTAATCAAGTGGAGCTTGACTTGCGGATATGCAGCAGTCCTATCAAGGTGTGGGGTCCATGATCGCCTTGTATGCCAGACAGAGGTCACCTCTGAGGAGTCTGTATGAAACTGAGTAGAGTATAGGGCTTTTAGCATATCTGTATATGGTAGATGTTTGAGGCCCTGGATTCTCCAGTGTTCTCTCCACCTGCTGCATGTGCATTGCAAGGTACATGCCAATAGGTGCGTTGTACTCAAAAATGGGCCTTATAAGGGAAGAATACAGGATGTTATGAACACTCCTTCTTCCTGGATGTGATACCCTCACTTACAGTGGATAGAAAAAGTGTACACACCCCTGTTAAAATGCCATGTTTGTGTGATATAAAAAAATGAGACCACAATCCATCATTTCAAAACTTTTCCCACCTTTAATGTGACCTATAACCTATACAATTCAATTGAAAAACAAATTTGTTAGAGGAAAAAATATAAAAAATAAACGTACAATGTCCTGGTTACATAAGTGTGCACACCCTTAAACTAATACTTTGTTGAAGCACATTTTGATTTAATTACAACATTCAGCCTTCTTGGGTAGGAGTCTATCATTATGGCACTTATTGACTTGGCAATATTTGCCCACTCTTCCTTGCAAAAGCACTCCAAGTCTGTCAGATTGCGAGGGTATCTCTTGTGCACAGCAGTCTAAAAGTCAGCCCATAGATTTTCTATTGGATTTATGTCTGGGCTGTGGCTGGGCCATTCCAAAAGTTTAATTTTCTTCTGGTGAAGCCATTCTTTTGTTGATTTGGATGTATGTTTGTGGTCATTGTCATGTTGAAAGGTGAAATTCCTCTTCGTCTTTCTAGCAGACATCTGAAGGTTTTGGGCCAAAAGTGACTGGTATTTGGAACTGTTCATAATTCCCTCCACCTTGACTAAAGCCCCAGTTCCATCTGAAGAAAATCAAGCCCAAAGCATGATACTGCCACCACCATGCTTCACTGTGGGGATGGTGTTCTTTTGGTGATGTGAAGTGTTGTTTTTGCACCAAACATGCCTTTTGGAATTGTGGCCGAAAAGTTCAGCCTTGGTCTCATCAGACCATAAAACATTTTCCCACATGCTTTTGGGAGACTTGATGTATTGTTTTGCAAATTTTAGCTGGGCTTGGATGTTTTTCTGTGTAAGAAAAGGCTTCCATCTTGCACCCCTACCCCATAGTCCAGACATATGGAGAATACGGGAGATTGTTGTCACATGAAGTACTCAACCAGTGCTTGCCAGAAATTCCTGCAGCTCCTTCAGTGTTGCTGTAGGTTTCTTGGCAGCCTCCCTGACCAGTTTTCACCTTGTCTTTTCATCGGTTTTGGAGGGACGTCCAGTTCTTTGCAGCATCACTGTTGTCCCATGTTTTCTCCACTTCTTGATGACTTGTCTTCACTTTGTTCCATTGTATACCCAATGCTCTGGAAATTTTTTTGTACCCTTTTCATGACTGATGGCTTTCAGCAATGAGATCCCTTTGATGCTTTGTAAGCTCTCTGTGAACCATGGCTTTTGCTGTAGCAGGCAACTGAATAAATGTCAGGAAAATCCTACTAGGACAGCTGAACTTTATTTGGGGTTAATCAGAGTCTCTTTAATTGATGGCAGGTGTGTACCCAAGAAGACTGAATTCTGTAATTAAATCAAAAGGTGCTTCAACAAAGTACTAGTTTAAGGGTGTGCACACAACAAAGTATTAGTTTAAGGGTGTGCACACTTATGCAGCCAGCATATTGTATGTTTTTTATTTTTTCCACTGACAGATTTGTTTGTTTTACAATTGAATTGTACAGGTTATAGGTCACATTAAAGGTAGGGAAAGTTTTGAAATTATTTATTGTGGTTTCATTTTTTATATCACAAAAACCTGGCTTTTTAACAGGGGTGTGTAAACTTTTTATATCCACTGTATGAGGTGGGACATATAGAAGGCTTTCCATACCACGGAAGCAACATGGTGGTCAAAAGTCAGGTTGCTATCAACCTGGGTGCCCAAATCCCTCATGACTGATTGAGTGCTTAGGATGTTGTTATTAATGTGATAATCTGTGGGGACGTCACTCTCCCCAAAGAGGATAATGATATATTTCTTGGTATTCAACTTGAGGCCATGTTTCTGGCACCAGTCATTTGTCTGAGTGAGACCCTCTTGGAGGTTGTCCACATCACTAGGGGAATTGATGACAGCACCCAACATGCAGTCATCTGCAAACCTGGTCAGCTGTAGACCACTGGTTTTGGCCTGCACCTCAAAAAGTATATCCCAAGTAGAGGCCCCAAGACTGGACCCTGGGGTATGCCGCTCGTTACAGGTCTACTGCTTGAGGTGACTTCCCCTATTTTGGCTATGTGGGTTCTATCAGTTAGCACTTTGCTACCCATCTGGTTACATATGGATTGATGCCTAGTTGAGAGAGAGTATGTGTTATGCCCGAGTGGGGAATAGTGTCAAAGGCTTTAGACAGGTCAAGGTAGGCGGTGTGCACAGCCTTCCCCTCATCTGTGGCTTTGGTGACTGTCTCAAAGAAATCGACCAAATTTAGCAGACTTGACCTTCTCTTGATGAAGCCAAACTGTGTGGGATCAAGTGTTTGGAGGTTGCCAATGTCCTTGTTAATGAGGTCCATGATAATCTTTTCCATTGCCTTGCAGATCAGGCTAGTTCGGCTGTTGGGTCTATAATTTCCTGGATCGGTGGTTGCTCCACCTTTGTGTAAAGGGATGACA
Organism: Protopterus annectens; assembly: GCF_019279795.1. NCBI lineage: Eukaryota > Metazoa > Chordata > Ceratodontiformes > Protopteridae > Protopterus > Protopterus annectens. The sequence goes on along the minus strand of NC_056744.1, from coordinate 338,929,468 downwards.
GTGGCTGTCCTCCACTCAGCTGGGATGAAGCCAGTACTCAGGTTTTGGTTGACTAGGATGCCTAGTGGTACTGCAGATTCCTGCCTGAGTTCACGTTGGATGCAGCCTGGGATGTTATCGGGTCCCATGGAGGCTGTATTTTTTGCCTTTGAGAGAGCAGTGGTGACCTGTTCCCTAGATATAAGGGAAAGGGGGCAGGTACTGGGGACGTCCTGATTTAATGATGGGGGGACAGACGGGTAAAGTTTTCACTGAATCTTGTCAGCCAGCAAGTTTGCTATATCTACAGCATTTGTATATGTGGTGATCTTGACCACCATTTCTGAACAGATCTGGGAGCTTCCTTTGAGGTTGCGGACATATGTGAAGAAGGCCTTATGATTGTCTCTAGTAGATGTGGCCAATTTGGGCTATAAGTTTGCTTTGTAGGATGTTCTTCGTGTTTCACTATTGCAGTCATCACACTTGGGCTATCTACAGTCAAACCAAAAGAAACTCTGAACGAATAACGGAACCAAAAGCCAAACAGGAAAAATTGTGAACAAAAGCAAGTAGGTTCCACAAGGCAAAGTAGAAAACACAAGTTCCTTTATTCCAATGCAGGGGTAAGCGCTTTCACAGATATAATCTGCATCATCAGATGATGAAGCAGATTGCACCTGTGAAAGCTCTTACCCCTGCATTGGAATAAAGGAATTTGTGATGTTCATCGTGTTACACTGCTTCAGTCATTACACTTGGGTTATCCTGCCATCAGGCAGTTCCCCAGTTGGCCTGAGTTCCAAAGTCTTGGTCCGGCGTCGGTTGCTGTCGCCTCCTCCCCGACGTCAGTGTGACAGGGGTATATAAGATGCAGCCGACACCATTTTCTTCAGTCTTTCTTGCCGCGTGGTGCCCGAAGCAGAAGCAGTTCGCAAGTGCTGGTCAGCCGTCTCCTGAGATTTCCATTCCGAATCCAGAACTGAAGTCTTCTATAAAGCTAAGTACCCCATTGGAGAAACTTTTTCTTGCCTCAGACCGATGTCAGTAAAAGTTAATAACTGTATTTCTTGTGGGAAGCAAATACCTCATAAGGATTTCCATTCCTATTTTATCCCATGCCTAGGCCCAGACCACGACGTTACTGGTTGTCGGTTTTGTGCTAGGTTTAACAAGTGCATTATTAAACGTCTGTTTGATTTTGCCCGACATTATTTTGGTAGAAAATTCGATTATACCATGCCTTCGGAACTTCCGACGACCGGAATACACAAAAAGCGCAAAGACAAGGACAGGCATCCGAGGCCCAAAACTGACGACGAAGCCTCTTCTAGGCCAGTCGCCGGTTCTCCGGTTTTCAGCGAGGCGCCTTCGCAGCCCCTGACGACCGCTTCTGTAGATCCACAGGCCACCTCTGACTCCCACATGGAGATGGCTGGGCCTTCGGACACACAAGTTATTCAGCCTACCGAGACTAATCTTTCAGAGGGATCCGGAGTAGCTGAGCAACCCACAGCTTCAGAGGGTGTCTTCAGATCTACTCAGTTAAGCATTAAACCCTCAGCTAAGTCTAAGCCTCCTTTAAAATCAAAGAAACAAATACAGCTTTCTCCAGGACAGGCCTCCATGCCTAAGAAACTAATGCTCAAAATGGCCGAAGACCTAATCACTCTGATCAGGGGGTCCCATCCCCCTCCTCATAAAAGGCCTAGACAGGATGCAGACTATGACTCATCCGACCAGGTGTCCATCTCTTCTGATTCATCCTCAGACCTAGGATACTCTTTACCCCCTTATAAGGATTCTGATGCTGAGGAATCAATTCCATCAGCCTCACCGCCTGTGGACTACTCCTTTGGGGAAACCTTATATACCATGAGGAAGCATTTCCACTGGGAAGGCCAGGACTACTCAGAATCCAAGAAAAGGCTCAGAGACTTCCTTTTATTACCTCAACACAGACCCCTTGCTATTCCACCAGTGTTAGATATTGTGGATTATGTGTACACTGAATCCAGCTTAAATCCTGATTCCTTACCTCCAGCTTAAATCCTGATTCCTTACCTCCAGCCTCTGTTAAACCTGACAGATACTACAGAGTCCCTGACTCACATAAATTTCTGTATAAAAGCCGTGTAGCTGACCCTGAAACTATTTCTCAGGGACCCAAAGGAGTTAAGGCCTCATCAGCCAAGAATCCAGTTCCCTCTGACAGAGATTCCAGAGCATTAGACAGATAGGGAAAGAAAGTATATACGTCTGCAACTTTAGCAATGAGAGTCTTAAATTGCCAGTTTCACATGCTAAAATATCAGCAGTTTTTACTGTCTCAGTTAAAACAAAAAATGCTTCCAGAATCAGATCCTCCTAATTTTAAAGAAATGCAGGATTTATTGCATGCAGCGGAACAAGTGGGAAAGCATACTTTGCAATGTGGTTTTGATTCTCTTGAGGCCTCCTGCAGCGCAGCAGTTACAGACTCTGTCATTAGATGACATGCTTGGTTAAAAGAACATACGTTACCAGATCATGTTAAAGCAAAATTATTGGATGCACCTTTGCAGCAGGATGTGTTATTTGGAGTTAAGGCAGAAGAGGTATTAAAGAAAATGGAGGATAAGGCAACATCTATGCAAACGGTGAAGGATTTCTTACAGGTTCAGCCTCCTAGATTTAGCAGAAACTGGCCAGCTAAGAATTGGTCCTTTCCAATTACAGACAGACCTCAAAGGGGAAGATACAGACGTCCAAGAGGTAGAGGTCAAACACAAGGTCCTTACAGGCCTCGACAATGGGTTGCATCAGGCCAGAAAGAAGGGGAAGACAGGCCCCAACCATATAAAAATCAGCTCCAATGACTTCCCACTTCAGCTGCCAAACAAATCCCTCTTGGCAGCCTCCTTGGGAGGAAAACTGGCACTCTTCTACCACAATTGGCAAATTATCACCAAAGACAAATGGGTTCTCAGCATTGTATTTCAAGGTTACAGGTTCCACTTTCACACTCTGCCAAGGTTAAAAGGAATGCCAAATCTGCCACCAAATCAATGGGCAGAGGCTCAAAAACAAATGACAGCACTCATGGATATGAGAGCTATTCAAAAGGTACCATCACAGGAGCAAGGACAAGGATTTTACTCAAGACTCTTGCTGGTACCCAGAAAGGACAAAACCTGGAGGCCCATTCTGGATCTTTCATCTCTAAACACTTACCTAGATGTTCCGAAATTCAAAATGTTGACACTACAGGAGCTTCTTCCCATGCTGGGCAAGAAAGCTTGGCTCGTGACTTTGGACCTCAAGGAGGCATACCTGCATGTCCCTATCAGACAAAACTGCAGAAGATACCTCAGATTCATAGCTGGTTCAATGCACTACCAATTCTCTGCACTGCCCTTTGGCTTATCTACTGCGCCCCAGGGTCTTCACAAAGTGCCTGGCACCAGTAATTGCATTTTGCAGACAGAAAGGAATTCAAATTTATCCGTACTTGGACGACTGCCTGATTCAAGCAGAGAGCAAGGACATTCTCCTAAAGCATCTGGCGTTTGTAAAAAAAAGTTATTAAGTTGCCTGGGGTACACAGTAAACGAAAAGAAATCAAAACTAGTGCCCTCACAAGAGATTATTTTCCTGGTTGCCAGCTTGAACACAACGGCCCAGATGGCTTATCTCATGCCAGACAAGCAAGGACAACTGACTCAATACTTTCAGTTGATGGCAACAAAGACCCAACTCCCTGCAAGAAAAATTTCGCAGGCCTTGGGTTACATGGGATCCTGCATACTACTAATTCCATATGCCAGACTGCATATGAGGAAACTACAATGGTACCTAAAGAATGTATGGTCTCAACACTGTCAAAGTTTGGAAACAGTTATACCACTAATCCCTTGCCTTCAACAGGAGTTTCAATGGTGGGCTCAAGCTTGTCACCTCGACAAGGGACAGACTTTTACATAACCCACAGCCAGGCAAACACTGACAACAGATCCATCGGATTACGCCTGGGGAGCACACATGGCAGGCAAATGTGTTCAGGGCACAGGGCCCGCAGAACAAAGGCATCTTCACATCAATCAAAAAGAGATGCTAGCTGTACAAAATGCCCTCAAAGCTTTCAAGGACCTGCTGCATCCAGGACAGCTACTGCTAAAGACAGACAACACCACAGTTATGTGGTACATAACAAGCAAGGGGGCACTCACTCCTACCCCCTATGCAGACAAGCTATGACCTTGTGGAACACAGCTATAAACCTTCAAGTTCATCTGCAAGCACAATTCCTGCTAGGAGAGAAAAATACACTGTCCGACGACTTAAGTAGAAACATCATGGATCCCCACGAATGGGAATTGAATCCACAAATATTCAGAATGATAACACAGAAATGGTGGAGCCCCAGACATAGATCTGTTTGCATCCCCAATAAACTGCCAGCTACAAACATTCTGCACAAGGAGTTACCATCCACAAGCATGGAAAGTGGATGCCCTCTCATTCAGCTGGGAGAACCTACAAGTATACGCTTTCCCACCACTACCTCTCCTGCCAAAGGTACTCATAAAAGCAAGGCAAGAAGAGTCAAAGATGATCCTGATTGCACCAGACTGGCCACACCAGCACTGGTACCCAATCTTAAGGAGCTTAGCACAAGAACCACCCTGGATTTTGCCTCAAATCCCACATCTGCTAACTCAGCGCAACAATCAAATACTACACAGCCAGCTAAAGGCCTTAAACCTAGCTGCATGGAAGATTACTTAGTCAAGCAAGCAATGCCTCTTTCCAAAGCGGTTATGGATGTCATTCTAGAGGCCAGAAGGCCTAGTACCAGGAAAGCCTATTCAGATAAATGGAAGAGATTCTGTGCCTGGAACCAAGCTCACAGCCTTGACCCTCTTGTCCCAAACATTCCTCAGATACTACAGTACTTAACTGAGATGCTGGAAAAAGGCCTCTCCTTCTCATCCATCAAGATCCACGCCTCTGCCATCTCTGCTCATTACAATACGGATCCACCAATTTTCTCTAATCCTCTGCTAAAGCAGTACCTCAGAGAGGCTAAAAACATAAGACCGCCCCGTAGAGCACCTACTCCAACTTGGGACCTCAACTTTGTTTTGGAAAAACTAACTTTACCTCCTTTTGAGCCAGCTAACACAGCAGAATTAAAATATATCTCTTGTAAAACTGCTCTTCTCCTGGCAATAACATCAGCACGAAGAGTTTCAGAATTACAGGCACTAATGGCAGTGGAACCTTTCCTCATTTTCCACCAGAACAGGGTGTCTTTAAGAAATAACCCTACGTTTATGCCAAAGGTGGTGTCCAGTGTGGCTGTAAACCAAATATTTACCTGCCAACTTTTTATCCTAAACCACAGAATAAAGGGGAGAAGACTACTGCACTCTTTGGACATTCACAGGCAGTTACGCTTCTACTTGGACAAAACCAAAGCTTTCAGAAAATCTGAGCAATTATTGGTAGCATATGCTGCAGGAGCACAGGGAAAAGCCATTTCAAAACAGACTATTTCAAAATGGATAGGACATTGTATATGGTTCTGCTACACATACCATGGAAAACCTGTACATAGCAGCATTAGATCTCACTCCACCAGGTCAACAGCCACTTCAACTGCCTACGTCAGGGGAGTACCTACCAAGGATATTTTGGAAGCAGCAACTTGGAGTTCTGTACATACCCTTCACCAAGCATTACCATCTGCCTCTATACCCTAAATCCAGAGCTGGCTTCGCCACCTCAGTGCTGCAGGGCCTTATAGCCACCCCTAATGCCTTATAGAACCAGCCACCCTACCTCAGCTTTGGGATTCTACCCAAGTGTAATGACTGCAGCAGTGTAACACGATGAACATAGTACAGTTTTGTACCTACTATAAATGTAGATGTTCGAGTGTATACACTGCTGCAGTCCAGGTTACCCTCCCTCCTTCCCCTCTTACCGGCTGGTACATACCTATGTCTCCTATCCTTGCTACCTATGGGGAGTATTTGCTGGTAGCTGTAAGTTGTCTTTTGCTTTTCGTATGTATGTTTTATTAGCAGTTGGAATTGCCTACCTATTTAGAGGCACCTGACATCTGGGGCAAGAAAAACTGAAGAAAATGGCGTCGGCTGCATCTTATATACCCCTGTCGCACTGACGTCAGGGAGGAGGCAACAGCAACCGACGCCGGACCAAGACTTTGGAACTCAGGCCGACTGGGGAACCGCCTGACGGCAGGATAACCCAAGTGTAATGACTTCAGCAGTGTATATACACTCGAGCATCTACATTTATGGTAGGTACAAAACTGTACTTTTTCGCTTTGCCTTGTGGAACCTATTTGCTTTTGTTCACACTTGGGTTATCTGCCTGCAGGTAGCCCTCAGTAGGCCCAAATACCAGAGACTTAGTATTTCTGCGTCAGATGCTGTCACTCCAGGACTGACATCAGGTCATCAGGGGTATAAAAACAGGCAGCCGGCACCATTACATCAGTCTTTCTTGCCAAGGAGCCCGAAGCAGAAGCAGATGTTCTTCATCTCACATTGCTGCAGTCCTTACACTTGGGTAGTCCGCTGTCCTCGGTCGGCCCGAATATCAAAGTATTAGGCTGACGTCGGTCAAGGCGCTTAAGACTGACATCAGGACGTCAGGGTACAAATGCGCATGACCGACGTCATATCCTCAGTCTTTTTTGCCGCATGGTCCGATGCAGAAGCAGCGTTGCAAGTGCCGTTCGGCGTTCTGAAATTTTTCGAATTAGGAGTTGGGGAATATTTTAGTTTTTTCTTGCCTCAGTGGTTTACCGGATGTCAGAAAAAGTGAATAACTGTATTTCTTGTGGGAAACAGATACCGCATAGAGATTATCATACTTTGTGTATTCCTTGTTTGGGGCCTGAGCACGACGTTGTTGGGTGTCGCTTTTGTGCTAGGTTCAATAAGCGCACTATTAAGCGAAGGTTAGATTGTGCCAGGTTGGTCTGCGGGAAGCGGTGCAATTATAATATGCCGTCGGATGCTCCGACGCCCGCTTCTTCGAAGAAGCGCAAAGACAAAGCAGCTAAACCCAGGCAAGAAGAGTCGTCCGTGCGGACGCCGGTTCTTTAGAGGCGTCAGTGGAACCGTGGTTCGCCGGAGGCTTCTCTGGAGTCCCAGGGGGAGACTTTGATATTGCAGGATGTGGCCTCTCAGGAGGCAAGTCAGGCTGAAGGGGCTTCTCAGGTTACTGTACTCCCCTCCCTTCCTAGGGTGGTTAGGCCCTCTCCTTCTGTTTCCAAGGCTTCTCCCAGAGGCAGGCCAGGTTTAGCTTCTGTGGGTGTCACTCCTAGTTCATCAGGATCTGTGCCCAAGAAGCACATGCTTAAAATGGCAGAAGATTTAATTACTTTGATTAGAGGTTCTTTGCCCCCTCCTGATAAGAGGCCTAGGGTGGAACCAGAGTTGGGGAGTTTTGAGCAGGCTTGGATGTTTCAGAGTCTTCGCTGAAGACTTGCAGGAGTATTCTCCTTATTCTGATTCTGATGTGGATGATTCTACTCCTTCTGCTTCTCCTCCAGAGGATTTTTCTTTTCAGAGACTCTTCATTCCATGAGGGAACATTTTAAGTGGGAAGGTCAGGACTTCTCTGATTCCAGGAAAAGGCTTAGGGAATTTTTGCTTTTACCCCAGCATAGGCCTTTGGCTATACCACCTGTTCTGGATGTTGTGGAAGATGTGTTTGCAGAGGCTTCACTTAATCCTGATTCTTTGCCTCCTGCTCCTGTTAAACCGACAGGTATTACAGGGTGCCTGAAGCTCATAAATATCTTTATAAGAGTCCTAGGGCGGACCCAGAAACTGTTAGTCAGGGACCTAAGGGCGTCAAGGCCTCTGTTGTAAAAAATCCGGTTCCTCCAGATAAAGAGGCCAGAGCTTTGGATAGATGGGGAAAGAAAGTCTATACTTCTTCCACCTTAGCTATGAGGGCTTTGAATTGCCAGTTTCACATGTTGAAATATCAAAACTATCTTCTTTCTCAATTGAAGTCTAAGGTAGATGCTCTGGCGGAAGGCATGTTTCTGAACAGGTGGGTAAGCATTCTTTACAATGTCGTTTTGATGCTGTACAGGCCTCGTCTAGGGTGGCTGCCACTGGGTCAGTTCTTCGCAGGCACGCCTGGCTGAGGGATCAGAATTTATCTGACCATGTTAAGACAAGGATTTTAGATGCTCCTTTACAGTCTGATGTGTTGTTTGGTTCACCTGTGGAGGCAGTCTTAAAGAAAATGGAAGACAAGGCTAAGTCTATGCAGGCTGTTAAAGATTTTTTGCAAGTTCAGCCTCCAAGTTTAGTAGGAATTGGCCTGCTAAGGGGTGGACGTACCTTCTTATGATTCACAGTCTAGGGAAGATCTAGACGTGGTAGGGGCAGAGCTCAGGGCTCTTTCAGACCTAGAACAGGGAGTTCACCTGCACAGTCTTCGGTGAGGGCAGGGGCCAGTCCTTTCGTAAACAGGCCCAATGACCTACCTTTTCAGCTGCCAGAGCCTTCTTGTCTGGCAGCCTTTGGGAGGAAGGTTGGCACTCTTCAAAGAAAATTGGAGTTTAATTACCCAGGACAGATGGGTATTGGATATCATGCACCAAGGTTACAAGTTTTATTTCCATACCTTGCCTCCTTTCAAAGGCATGCCAGACGTTCCTCCTCAGCAAAGAATAGAGGCTCACAAACAAATTTCTCTGCTGCTTCAAATAGGGGCCATACAGCCGGTCCCTCTGCCAGAAGTGGGCCTAGGATTTTATTCTCGCCTGTTCCTAGTACCAAAGAAGGGGAACACGTGGAGACCAATTTTGGATTTATCTATCCTCAACACTTATCTGGACATTCCCAAGTTCAAAATGTTGACGTTACAACAGCTTTTACCTCTGCTGGGCAAAGATCACTGGATGGTGACTCTGGATCTCAAGGAGGCTTACCTTCATGTTCCTATCAGGCTAAGTTGCAGGAAGTATCTGCGTTTTGAGCTGGGACTTCTCATTATCAGTTCTCTGCATTGCCCTTTGGCTTATCTACTGCCCAGAGTGTTCACGAAGGTTCTGGCTCCAGTGATAGCTTTCTTCAGGCTAAAAGGAATACAGATCTATCCTTATTTGGACGATTGCCTAATTCTGGCCCAAGGAAAGGACGAACTTCTTCATCATTTGTAATATGTGATAGCAGTGCTAAGATGCCTGGGGTATTCTGTGAACGAAATAAAGTCCAGTCTAGTACCCTCTCAGGACATGTGCTTTCTGGGTGTGAGACTGAATACAGCATCCCAGATGGCCTTTTTGACCCCGGACAAACAAAAGAATCTTTCCCTTTACTTCCATCAATTGTCTCATCAGTCCAGGCTGACTGCAAGGACAGTCCTTCAAGCCTTGGGGTTCATGGCATCTTGTATTCTGGTGCTTCCCAATGCCAAACTGCATATGAGGAAGCTACAATGGTATCTCAAAAATGTATGGACACAGCACTGCCAAGATATGGACACTGTCATTCAGATAATACCTTGCATTCAAAAGGAATTTTTGTGGTGAGCTCAGGAATGTCACCTAAACAAGGGACTCTCTGTGACCCGGCCAGAGGCGAGTCAGGTTCTAACGACAGATGCCTCAGACAAAGCTTGGGGAGCTCATCTAAATGGAAAGTGGATACAAGACACGTGGCCTGCCAGACTACAACATCTACATATCAACTTGAAGGAGATGTTAGCAGTCCAATTTGCATTAATAGCTTTCAAGGATTTGCTTCTTCCAGGGCAGGTGTTGGTTCTAACAGACAACACAACTGTCATGTGGTACATCAACAAGCAAGGGGGAACACATTCTTATCCTCTATGCAGACAAGCAATGATTTTGTGGGAGACTGCTCTCAGTTTACAGCTAAATCTTCAGGCAAGGTTTCTGGCGGGAGCACAGAACTCCTTAGCAGATGTGTTGAGCAGACGAATTATGGATCCCCACGAGTGGAAATTGGATCCTCATGTATTTCAGAAATTGACAGTGTCATGGGAACTCCAGACATAGATCTGTTCGCTTCGCCACTAAACTACCAGCTGCCAAAGTTTTGCACAAAAAGGTTTCATCCCACAGCTTGGAAAGTGGATGCTCTTTCTTTCAATTGGAGCAATCTTCATGTGTATGCCTTTCCACCTCTGCCTCTCCTCCCAAAGGTACTTCTAAAGGTCAGACAGGACAAGCCAAAGATGATTTTAATAGCTCCAGATTGGCCTCGACAGCACTGGTACCCATTACTGAGAAGTCTGGTGCAGGAGCCTCCATGGCCTTTGCCTTGATTCCACACCTGCTGTCTCAGGAGAACAGTCATTTACTCAATGTCAAACTTCACTCTCTTCACCTAACAGCCTGGCATATTCTGTTTTAAACCCTGGAGGGTCTCAGCTTCCACAGCAAGTTTTGAATGTTATTTTGGAGGCCAGAAGGCCTAGTACAAGGAAAGTGTACGCAGATAAATGGAAGAGATTTTTTATTTTGGAGTGCAGCAAAGGAATTTGATGTTTCTAAGCCTAATTTAAGTGTGGCTCTTCAATATCTTGCTGAGTTACTGGACAAAGGTTTGTCCTTCTCTTCTATTAAGGTTCATGCTGCAGCAATTTCTGCTCACTATGACTGTGACCCACCATTGTTTTCTCATCCTTTGTTTAAGCAATTCCTTAGAGGGGCAAAGAATATAAGACCCCCACGTAGAGCTCCTACTCCTGCTTGGGATCTCAATTTTGTGTTGGAGAAACTCACTCTACAACCTTTTGAGCCTGCAGCTTCTGCTGAGTTGAAATATTTATCATGGAAGACTGCTTTTTTGTTGGCCATTACCTCTGCAAGAAGGGTTTCTGAATTACAGGCCCTTATGGCGGTTGAGCCTTTCTTAATTTTCCATAAGGATAGGGTATCTTTACGTACTAATCCTTCCTTTATGCCTAAAGTGGTTTCTAGTGTGGCTTTAAACCAAACTATTCATTTGCCTACTTTTTATGCAAACCCCCAAAATAAAGGGGAAAAGATTTTGCACACTTTGGATATACACAGGCAGTTGCGATATTATTTGAGCAGAACTAAAGGGTTCAGGCAGTCTCAGCAGTTATTTGTTTCATTTGCTTTGGGTTCTCAGGGCAAGCCTGTGTCAAAACAAACTATTTCTAAGTGGATTGGGTTTTGTATTGCTTTCTGTTATTCCCATCATGGTAAGGAGATTCCAGCTGGGATTAGGCCTCATTCCACTAGGGCTACTGCCACTTCTACAGCTTTTTAAGGGGTGGCAACTAAAGATATTTTGGAGGCAGCTACTTGGAGTTCAGTGCATACTTTCTCTAAGCATTACCACCTTCCACTTTACTCTAAATCTAGGGCTGGTTTTGCCACTGCAATTTTACAGGGCATTTTGGCAGCTCCTACTGCTTTATAGTTTTGCCATCCTCCCTTACCTCTGCTTTGGGATTCTACCCAAGTGTAAGGACTGCAGCAATGTGAGATGAAGAACATAGTACAGTTTTGTACCTACCATAAATGTAGATGTTCGAAGATCCACATTGCTGCAGTCCAATTTACCCTCCCTCCTTCCCCTCTGTGGTTAGAGGCGGTTGTGTGGTTTGGGTTGTGAATATTGTGGATATTGTATATATTGTACATATGATTAGTGCAAGGGTGGTTGGTTGTTTTTTGCTGTCTTTTGGTTTTGACCTTTCTTTTTAGGGTCTTCTGACATCTGGGGCAAGAAAAGACTGAGCATATGACGTCAGTCATGCGCATTTGTACCCTGACGTCCTGATGTCAGTCTTAAGCGCCTTGACCGACGTCAGCCTAATACTTTGATATTCGGGCCGACCGAGGACAGCGGACTACCCAAGTGTAAGGACTGCAGCAATGTGGATCTTCGAACATCTACATTTATGGTAGGTACAAAACTGTACTTTTGCAAGTGCCGGTTGGCCGCTACCTGAATTTTCATTTACAAATTGAATAATCCTGAAGTCTTCTAAAGCCAAGTACCCCATTGGGGATCTTTTTTTTTCTTGCTCTAATCGATGTCAGCAAAAGTTAACAATTGTCTTGCATGTGGAAAGCAAATACCTCACAGAGATTTTCATTCTTACTGCGTCACTTGTTTAAACCCAGACCACAATGTACCTCACTGTCAGTTTTGTGCCTTGGTCAACGCCTGAACCATTCATCGTCGGGCTCTCATTGTCGCTAAATTCTTTCGTTCTTGATCTCCGTATTGCGAAATGGCTTCGGTAAGCCATCCGACTACCGATATTCCAAAAAAGTAAGGATAAAGACAGACACAGACCGCATAGCTCCAAAGCTGCCGACGATGCTTCCGTTAAGCTAGTCGCCAGTTCTCCGGTACTCAGTGAGGTGCTTTCGCAGCCCCTGATGCCTACTTCAGTGGATTCGCAGGCCTCTACCGAGACCCATTCGGTGTCCGGTATGCCGCAAGACTCTTCTTCGACTATGGAACCTGTGGATGTCTCTACCTTGGATGGGTCCGGAGCCGCTGTGCCGGCACCAGCTTCTGAGACAGTTCTTTGCCCAACCGATGTTCAACTCAAACCGACAACTTAATTTTTATCTAAAACTACCGGGTTTTGTAGGCCTGGAGTATGTGCTACACCTAGAAAACCGATGACCAAAGCGCATCCACCTACTCCCATGCCACAATGACAAATGCTTAGAATGGCAGAAGACCTTATTACGCTGATTAGGGGAAGTCAGCCTTCTCCTGCTAAGAGGAAAAGCGACCATTCCCCTGCAGCTTCAACAGACCAGGAGTCTGATGACTCTGAGGTATCTGATTATGAAGACATGCCCTTATCTGCTTGCGAGGATTCAGATGCAGAGGAATCCACTCCCTCTGCCTCTCCTCCAGGGTATTTTTCTTTTGGTGAAACCTTACATCCTTTAAGAGAGTGTTTCCACTGGGAATGCAAAGACTATCCTCAGTCCAAAAAAAGACTCGGAGAATTCTTAGATTTGCCACAGCACAGGGCTTTAGCAATACCCCCTGTCCTGGAAGTTGTTGATGATGTTTTTATGGAATCCAATCTTACTCCTGATACTTTACCTCCTGCTCCTAGGAAACCAGACAGGTACTACAGAGTACCCGATACTCACAAATTTCTTTCCTACTGCTGACCCAGCGATCATTTCCCAGTGGGCCTAAAGGTATCAAGGCAACTACAGCCAAGAATCCCACCCCTTCGGACAGGGATTCCAGAGCCTTGGACAGATGGGGTAAGAAGGTATATACCTCTGCAACTCTTGCTATTAGGGCATTGAATTGTCAGTTTCACATGCTGAAGGTACCAGCAACATATTATGGAACTTATTAAACAAAAATGGCTACCTTTACAGACTGTGCAGAAAGTAAAGAATTGCAGGAGCTTATGCACTCTGCAAGCCAAGCCAGCAAGCATACTTTGCAGTGTGGCTTTGATGCCCTAGAAGCATCTTGCCGAGCAGCAGTCACTGGTTCTGTACTGAGAAGACATACTTGGCTCAAGGAGCAGACTTTGCTAAACCATGTCAAATCAAAGTTACTAGACGGTCCTTTAAACAAGGATAGTTTGTTTGGCACCAAAGCAAAAGAGGTTCTTAAAAAGATGGAAGAAAAAGCTAAGTCTATGCAGATTGTTAAAGAATTCTTACAAGTGCAACCCCCTAGATTCAGTAGCCATTGCCCTTCCAAAGACTGGTCCTTTCCAGCCCCCTCCAGGCCATCTCAAGCCAGACCCAAGGGAAACGAACCACCCAGACTACAGTCTCAGGGTATGCAGAGAGCTAAGCAATGGAGTGCCCCTACCCCCAAAGCAGGGTGTGGTAAGCCACCTCCTTACGGAAAAAACTTGCAATGGCTTCTCTACTCCACTCCCCATCCATGCCCCATTGCTGGTGCCCCTAGGAGGAAAACTTGTCCTTCATGCAAAAAAATGGATGTCCATCACACAAAACCGATGAGTCCTCAATATTGTATCCCAGAGGTACAAATTTTACTTCCACTCACTGCCAACCCCAAGAGGGTTCCCAGACTTTCGTCCAAACCTGTGGGCAGAGGCTCAAAGCTAAGTTCTTTCTCTGCTCTCCATCAGAGCTATTCATCCGGTTCTAGTAGAACAGATAGGTCAAGGATTCTATTCCAGACTCTTCCTGGTACCCAGAAGAGAGGGCTGTTGGCACCCAATCCTGGATCTTTCAATTCTCAACACCTTCTTTGTGGTACCAAAATTCAAAATGTTTCCCTGCAACAACTTCTGCCTATGCTAGCCAAGGATGCCTGGTTAGTCACCCTAGACTTAAAAGAAGCCCATCTGCACATCCCTATAAGGGAGTCATGCAGGAAGTGTCTAGGTTTCAGGGCCGGATCTATGCATTATCAGTTCTCTGCACTTCCCTTTGGCTTATCCACTGTGCCTAGAGTATTCACAAAATGCCTGGCTTCAGCCATTGCTTACTGCAGGCAGAGAAATATTCAAATTTACCCGTACTTGGACGACTGCCTGATTCAGGCGGACAGTCAGGAATTGCTGTTCATAAATTCCAATGCCATGGATCAACTTATCCACACCCCCACCACCTAGACCTGGTTATTACCAACATGGGCAACCAGTGCTCCACACCAGAGGTCAATTCCTCATTGGTCAGATCCGGCCACAAGCTAATCACCCTAGACATCCACATCCCCCCCCCATTAGGGAAACCACAGTAAAATATTTCTCCAAAGCCAACTTCACGCTTCTTAAGACAGAAGTGGCAAACTTCACGACACCCATGCTGATGGACAATAGAGGTAGTGACTGCTGAATCCTACACAAATGCACTTTATAAGCACTTACACAAGTGCATGGATCATGCAATCCCTAACAGAACCAATATGCTATCCTCCAAAAAAAGGAAGCCAATCTGGTGGTCCCCTGCCATAAACAAACTCTACAACAGAAGAAAGAAACTGTTGCAAAAAAAGAGTAAAATCCCATGATTGGAGAAACTCCCTGGTCAGCCTCAGTAAGAAGTTGAGATCCCTCATAAAATCCTCCAAAGCTAGTTATGAAAACAAAATCGCCACTGACTCTAAAGACAACCACAAAGCATTGTATAGCTATGTCAAGAATCTCAATGGCAACACTCAGATCTGCTCTGAGTTACAACACAATGGCACTAAATATACAGAACCAACTGATATTGCCAACATCCTGGCAGATAGGTTCAGTGCTAACTTTACTCCCCTGTCATCCAATAAAGGGCCCATCTCTATACCAGAAGAATGCAAAGTTCCTGTAATCTTGGCTGCACAGGTAAAAAACACACTCTCCAAAGCCAAGAACAGCATTCATGGGACCTGACATCCCAGGCTGTGTTCTACATGAACTACAGAACAAACTGGCACCCCACCTAAGTACCATGTTCATTCATAGCCTCACCTCAGGCTATGTGCCCACTGAATGGCGCACAGCAGCAGTTATCCCACTCCACAAAGGGGGAGCCACCACAGACCTCGGAAACTACCGCCCCATTAGCCTAACGAGCCTGGTCTGCAAGGCTATGGAACGTGCCATCATGGAACTTATAAACAATGACATTGGTAATCTCGAAACTCAAGACCCCACCTAGTTCGGGTTTGTAAAAGGCAGATCATGTCTCCTAAACCTGATAGACTTCTTTGAAGCAGTCACCAAAGCAATAAATGAGGGTAAGATGGTTCACACAGCCTATCTAGATCTTGCCAAGGCCTTCAACACCATCCCCCACTCTGGAATTATAGATAAATTCACTAAACTAGGTATAAATCCCTATGTCACAAGATGGGTTGCCAACTGGCTCGCTGACAGAACCCACACTGTGAAAGTAGCAGACTCCAAATCCAACTTCAGACCAGTGACAAGTGGAGTACCACAGGGTTCAGTACTCGGTCCTCTCCTGTTTGGTATCTACTTCTCTGAAGTACAGGCCAACACAGAAGGTCTTTGGCTAATGAAGTTCGCAGATGACTGCAAACTAGGAGCCATAATCAAAACTCCAAAAGATGTGGACATCCTACAAAAGGGCCTCGCTGAGACAGATGCCTGGTGTCAAAGCCATGGCCTCAAGCTCAATGCCAAAAAGTGCATTGTCATCCCTTTTGGTAAAAACTCTGTACCCATGAACTACCACGTAGGCGGTAATCTGCTTAACACGGAAAGTGTGATAAGAGACCTTGGGACACAGGTGGACAGTAGTCTCTCCTTTGATGATCGCATCGCCACAGTAGTCAGGAAATCCTTCTACGTGACACACCTCATCACAAAAGGTTTCTCATCCAGGAAAAAAGAGGTCATTGTTCCCCTCTACTCATCACTCATTAGACCCATTATAGAGTACAATGCCCCTTTTGGTATGTAGCTCACAAGACATCTACAACAACTGGAAAGGCCACAGAAATACCTCACAAAGAGGATTACCGGCCTCAAACAGATGCCCTACGCAGACCGTCTCAAAAAACTGCAGCTTTACTGGCACCTACAACAGAACCGAACCCTGCACTCTCAGCAGGAGGGACAGATTTTGCATCCGCAACTGCAAACCCTAAATCTTGCCGCCTGGCTTATTGCTTGAATTCTCCCCCAGCAACCCTAAACAAACAGGGGCTGGACGTCATTCTTGAAGCCAGAAGACCCAGTACAAGAAAATCCTATGCTATTAAGTGGAAAAGGTACTGCTCTTGGATTCAGTGTAAAGAAGAGGACACAAGTCTGCCCTCCCTGCCTCTAATCCTGGATTACTTAGCAGATCTAATCCACAGAGGCCTACCCTTCTCCTCCATTAAGATACATGCCTCAGACATTTTGGCTCATTACAACATGGAGCCACCTCTCTTCTCACACCCTGTTATCAAAACAGTTCCTGAGAGGAGCAAACAACGTAAGGCCACCTAGGAGAGCACCCACCCGTTTTGGACCTTAACTTTTACTGGAAAAGCTCACCCCCCCCCCCCTTTGAACCTGCAGTGTCAGCAGAGTTAAAATTCCTCTCTTGGAAAACGGCCTTGCTTCTGGCCATCACTTCAGCTAGAAGAATGTCTGAGCTACAAGTACTTATGGCTTTAGAACCCTTCATTATTTTCCATGTTGACAGGGATTCCCTCAGGACTAACCCTTCCTTTATGCCTAAAGTGGTGTCCAGTGTGGCTCTAAACCAATCCATACATTTGCCAACTTTCTTCCCTAATCCTCAGAATAAAGGAGAAAGGATCCTGCACTCCTTGGAAGTGCACAGATGGCTCAGATCCTACCTAGATAGGACTAATCCCTTCAGAAAATCTTACCAGTTACTAGTCAGCTTTGCAGCAGGGACAGAGGGCAAGGCAATTTCAAAACAGTTTCCAAATGGATAGCACACTGCATCCATTTCTGCTACAAGCACCATGGGAAACCACCCTGTCGGGGTGTCCGAACTCATTCCACTAGGGCAACGTCTACCTCTATAGCATTTCTCAGGGGAGTCCCTACCAGGGACATCCTGAAAGCTGCTACCTGGAGTTCTGTACACACCTTCACCAAGCATTACCACCTGCCTATCTTTTCCAAATCCAGGGCAGATTTTGCAACAGCAGTCCTGCAAGGCATGCTAGCCAGCCCTAACTCTTCTTGACTGCCTCCACCTTTCTTCAGCTTTGGGAATCCACCTAAGTGTGATGACTGCAACAGTGAAACATGAAGAACATAGTACAGTCGTGTACACCTATCATAAATGTAGATGTTTGAGTGTATTCACTGTTGCAGTCCTGGTTTCCCTCTCTCCAGCCCCCTGGTTTCTCTCTCTCCTCTCTATGGCTATTACTCACCCCTTTCAGGGGTATTGGTATTTACTTTGTACTGGTGGTGTTTTCCCAACCTAACTTAGCTCCCTGTTTGGGGGGCTCCTGACATTTGGGGCAAGAAAAACTGATGTAATGGCGTCGGATGCCTGTTTTTATACCCCTGACGACCTGATGTCAGTCCTGGATCGACAGCATCCAACGCAGAAATACTAAGTCTCTGGTATTTGGGCCGACTGAGGGCTACCTGCAGGCAGATAACCCAAGTGTGATGACTGCAACAGTGAATACAGTCGAACATCTAAATTTATGGTAAGTGTACACAACTTTACTATTTCATGAGTGCTTTTATTTGCTTGTTCGGGTTAAGGAGACGTTGCTTCCAGTTGGGCAACCTGCTCCTTCTTCAGGTTTTGCATCATTGTGCATTTTATGAAGCTGTAATGTATGTCATTACTGCCTGACTGTAATTTTCAGTGACAGCATAAAATTAAAAATTCTGCAAGGTGTGTGTGTGTGTGTGTGTGTGTCTTTTGGCTTTTCCCCGTTAGGGGTCGCCACAGCGGAACTCCGGTCCGCTAATGATTGGCAGTTGATTTTTATGTACCAGCTTGCCAGGCCTGACGCACAACCTTCAACGAAGGTACGCCCATTCACGCACGTCTCCACGCAGAAGACACTCTAGCTGAGAATCGAACTGGACAGTGTCTTACCGTGAGGCGGTTTCAAAAATATGTGGCAAAATCTGGGACAGCTGAGCAATTTGGTAACGCAAAGAATGGGAGGCTGTTATGAAAATTCATTAATTCTGCTTCTTCAACAGGGTTCCTGATGGCCTTTGTACCTCTAATACTGAGAGCATGATCGCCAGGATTCCTGTTACCAGCCGCTGCGTTCTCAAGCTAGCATGGCTGAGGCACTTTTCATTTCACAAGAAACTGTGCTAAGCTGTTTTGGAAGGGCAAGATTTGCCTTTTACAAGCTTTCTCAGTGTTAATGTTCTTTTCACTTCTGTGGGTGCACATACTCTCGCTGCCCACTGCTGTGGGTGCACGTACCCTCGCTGCCCACTGCTGTGGGTGCACGTACCCTCGCTGTCCACTACTGTGGGTGCACATACTCTTGCTGCTCACTTACTGTTCTGCTCTGCTAAGCCATCATGGGTATTTATCACAAGGAAAGCAAATAGATGCCAAGAAAACCTACCAAATGCCAGGCTACATTCTTTTATCCCTTTTGTTTATGTCTTCTTGCAGAGTTTTGGTCCTATCATCTCTTCAACAGTCCTAAATACATACATTGAGCCAGGCTGACAAGAGGGCTTGTCTTTGAAGTTTCTTTATTATTAAAGAAACATCACCTTAGACTGGGACTTGTGGAATCAGGAATATCATAGAAAAAGGTCAAATTCAGTAATTAATGCAGCCACCTCACCCCATTCTGTCCTGTTTTACCATTGGATGGTAGAATGGCTGTTGACATAGTCATAGTCCTTGCTTTGCTAGAAAGATGGTCTCTTCCACTGCTGTCAGACAGTTGTACTGTTATCTGCTCCTGGTTACCAGTGAAGTGGGAGGGTACACCATAATAAGCCTTTTTATCAGTTATATGAAATGTGTGTGCTTTTTTCAAGTCCTGATACCACTGTCCCTGCAGAGCTTTTGGATATTGTCTGTAGAAATGATAAATTCTGTTGGTCCATCAGCACCCAGGGGAGCCACTCAGGAGGTCCCTTCATCTTACCGTAGTAGATGAGCACGTACAATATGAGGCAAGTCCTCCACTCTCATGACATTTACAGAGATGTTAACCATACTGCAACAGGAGAATTTACCAACACAAACTCCTGGTGTTTTCCTACTTAGTTTTGGGTTTCAGAGTGTCTTCACGTGTTCCCTTGAGTGGATGCAAGCCTAGACATTATATCGGCCGCATTCACTGGGGAATGTGGAAGGATCCATCAGTTGTGCAAAGTGCTCCCTGCTTCTGAAGCAGTACATTACTTTTATAAAGATTACCTTTCTTACTGTGGAGAGTCAGTGGTTCAAGGAGCTGGCTGCCCAGGTTGATTCATAGTTAAACACTTAGTAATCAGTCTGCAGTCCATTGCAAGCTTAGTGAGTAACCCAGATTCAAAAGTTCCCACCACTTTTAAGGAGGGGAAGACGGGATAGACTGGGGGGGAGAATTTGAGGCTTCCTATCTAATTATCTAGGTTTACCTGAAGGTAGCAAGGTGCTGCTCTGCTTTGCTTGACATATAATGAAGTTTGTTGCAGAGGTGAGGGATATGTTGTGGCATGACCTTTTATCATGTCAGTGTGTCTTACGTGTTGTGGAAGACTTATTTCTTTTTACCAGGTATCTGAAGAGCCATTTGTTTTGTGAAGGAATAGGAGCTCAAGGAAGGCTGGATCTTTCGTAGCTTGAAAAGCAAAACGCAGATCTCCACAAAGGAGTCTGTAAGCGACTTGAGTATGGAGAGAGGCTACTGGTCTGTCCTGAGAACTAAGATTATTGAAGCCCATGATCTTTCTAGTTATGATTTTCTGTACTCTGTCAAGTTGAGTGATAAATGCAGACAAGTACAGACCCAAATGGGCATTTTACTAAATAGTGGTTCTCGTGTTACAAGTAAAAAGGAATTGAGACTTCGTTGGATCTGGAGGAGATACCTTTGGGAATTAGATGAGCCAGATAAAAGACTTTCTGACTGCTGCAGAAAGTAAAAATTATCAGCAAAAGTGTCTAGACCCTTGTAACATTTTCTGATTGAAAGTGTGTGTCACATGGATTTGAAAATGTTTCGTTTACCAAGCTGGACTTTACTGCATTTTTAACATTTAATTTGAGACCATTGTCCTTGCACTGATTGTTAGAGTGGTCTAACCCATGTTGAAGCAGTTGTGAGTCAGTGGAAGATGGAATAACACTCAGTTTACAGTCACCTGCAAACTTAGATAGCCATTCTCCAGGGGTGTTGGCCTGATGTTTGAGAAATAAATGTCAAGTAAGATGGGCCGCCCGACAGCACAAAATTCATACAGACTTTCATTACTCTCACGCTTCACTCCAGAATGAAGGATTTCTTCCTCAAGGCAGGTGTCTTCCCTCTGCTGCCACTTCCACAGTTGTGTGGAAGCATACATCAGAAGTGTTACCCACCGTTGTGGATACATTGGGTCACTGACCACATTGCTGCAAAATTCTACACCATTCTTACATGTGTACATCCTCTCTTCATTTTTCCTCTCTCCTTGCCTATGTTGCTATTTATTGTTTTATGGATGCTGAAGTTGGAAGGATCCTTTAGTTCTGAGTTGCTTCTAGTCAGTCAGAGCCAAGAGTGATGACCCATGAGTTGAAATGTCCATCTTCACAGTCCGTTCTGTTTTGTTTCCCATTGGTAACACTTTGCTGCTCTTAGACACATTTCTGCTGTGCCAGCATTTACTTTCTGGACTATGTTGTTTTTTTATGAGCCACTTGCAGTTTTCATCAGCATAATGTATTACTGATAGTGAAAGTGAACACGGTCTCCCTGATACTATGCTATTATTTAAGTGAGCACATCCTTTCTTTATCTCGGAGGATTATTTAATGCATTTCTGATTTAATTTGAGGGAATTGTAAAAAAAAAAAAAAAAACACAAGCATGTTTCATATTGTTTTGTTTAGAACAAGAATCTTTAATATGTTCTGGCATGGCTGATTTTAGGATTGCAGACACATTGCATGAATGATTCCTGCCCATTAATGCCCCCTCGTGAATTACAAATATTCCCTCTCTATATGCTCATAATAGAAGCAGCGCTGCATGGTTCTGAGAACTCTTATGGCAAAGCATAGAAAGGCCCTGTCATTCACATGCTTATGTTGGGAAGCAGGTAATGTTCATGAACATTATGGAGGGAACCCTTGAAACAGTTTCTTTGTCATGATAGTTCAAAAAGTTAAACCTGTGTAGATCTTCCAGAAGCAAGATCTTCTGAATGGTTGGGATAGTAAAGGTCATCCTTGGTGAAAGTGGTCTCTAGGCCTGTCCACTATAGTGATAATCGCAAGCATCTACCATCAAGGACAGTATTGATGGATCCATTGCTTGTGTTCATCCTTTCCACCATTCAGAATCCAGCAGATATTTTTCAGAAGTCACATCCTCAAGGCCAGCTGCATACCAGTGATGACTCGCACTATGTAATGCTTACATCTCTTAAGTATATTTGTCCCTGGCAGCACCAGCTGTAGAGAGACCTGCATGGCAGGCATCATATGAGCTTCGGTTGTGCTGTTGTCTTGTCAAGTTTTCTTTATATAGTACTCTTCGTGGGGCATGTGCAGGAATGTACATGCCTACAGGGAGGGTGTCTGCAAACAGCACATCAGTCTTAATGGAAGGGTTTAAAGCTAAATAAGTAAAAATGGGATGACTACCTGGATAATGGCTTCCTGTGATTGGTTTGCACCCCCACAGATAAAGAATGGACCTTGATTTCACTTAGAACTCCTTCCAAAGCCCAGCACTTTGTCTTGGCCAAGGAGGGGGTGTCGCATGACTTTGCATCAGGATCTGCATCCCATGCATTGAGAGGTCAAACTCTTGTTTGACTCCTTGTTGTTGAGTCATGGGTGCATGTTGTTATCCTTGGGAGCTTTGATGTGATGCCATTGCCAGGGCTGACACAAGCACCCCCCCCCCCATAGTATGCCTCAGCTGCTGTGTTTTTGGGCAGATCCTAGTCATAGCCTAGCTGTCATCAGACAAGCACCTGTTGTATGCCACATTGATGCAAACGTTTGTGTGATGCCTTGTTTAAGGTAGTTGGAGGATACATGGTTCCCGTTCTCATTGTACCCCCCCCCCCCCGGGACAGATGTGTTGACGAGACCCTTTTCTGATGTGTGCAAAAACACCAAGTCTTCCTGTTCCTCATACCCCCCCCCCCCTACACACACACACACACACATTTCCTTAATGGCTTGTGAGGTTTCGCATGCTTTGGTCTCCTCTTTTACTTCCTTTTTCTTGAGTCTCTCCATGGGTAAAGAGCCATTGGATACATTTTTCTTCATACCATGACAGCCTTTTAGGGATGTAGGCACTAAGGCCTGCACCCATTGTAGGTCCACAGCAAGTTGAAGTGATTTATAGTGTATGCTTCCTAAATTGGACTACATTGTGGCTCTGCCAGTTATAGATGGTTCCAGGAAATTGAATCCTTTTCCTCTGTTGTTGCCCGAGAAGGAGTCTGTAGCTTTGGATTTGTGTGAAAAGATGGTTTTGGTCCTCTGTCACATTGGTAGAAAGAACCCCACTTATACAGCTCATGTAACAATTCCAGATGTTAGTCATTTAAGTAACTCATGCAGTCATAACTTCAAGGATCTCTGCTGCAAGCAGAGTCCTGTGTCTGGCTAGAACTTCAGAGCACTTCCCCTCCCTGTATGCTGACCTTCCATCTCCCGAAGCCCCCCCCCCCCATCATCTCCACCTAATGGCATAAAGAGGGATATATGGTCCGCTATCTTCAGTTCATTCATGCCACATAGCATCATACAGATGTTTGTTACAGTCCATGGGGCCAGGCCAGGACTGGAAGAGCAGATAAGCACTTCCTAGCGGATTGTCCTCTTTTTTTGTAATATAGTGGTTTGTAGGGGCTATTTCTGTAATTTTTGTTCTAGTTTAGCCTTCTGCTGAGTTCTGGATGTTCCCATTCAGAAGTCTGAAGATGCTGGCCAAACAGTTTAACTGCAAATGTAAGAGACCACTTAATTTCGAGGATAGGCATGACAAGTGTGTTATTGCTTAGGCTTTGACCATGGCATTGTGTGGTGTAACAGCTGCTATGATTTCAGGTCCAGGATTTATAGTGGTTAGGAGAGACTCCATGCTTACATATTGGAATCACAAGAAACTCACTGCGTTTAGCTATTTGTCTATGGAGTCTGGCTGCTCCAACACCTTGCAGTAGAAGTCTTGTCTCATGCCCGAGGACTTGGTGGATGACCTAGGACAAGGATTTGATCAAGAATGCTATTACAAAGAAGCTGCTTATTCAGCACACACACACACACACACACACACACACACACCCCACAGGGGGGAGCAATGTCGAAAGTAATGCTGACCGCTGACTAAATCTCTTAGATGGTCATCATGCCTGATGACTCAAGCATGTCTCCCTAGCCCAAACTTAAGGAGGGCCTCTCTGATGTGGGTTAGACCACACCATCAGTAGAAAAACACTTTCTTGTAAAGTAGTGGGAAGACTGGCTACCCATTATGATTTTGAGTGAAGATGAATACCCTTCTAAACATCACACTTCTGTGGAACACCTTGGATAGGAACCTAGAAGGCCTCAGGTAGATGCCTTGCCAATCCTGTCTGATATCTCCAGACTACTTTTCTTTTGACTCTACTTTTAGACCTGGCAGTCAGGACAAGCCAAGCTGTCTACATCAAGTGAATAACCTGTGAAACTTAGTAGGGACACCCACCCATTCTGGCTGAAGATTTGATAAAAAGGAAGAGGACAACTTAGACTGTCAGTTGCGAATGCCCTTTCCATCCCTACATTACTTTGGACAACTTAGACTGTCAGTTGCAAATGCCCTTTCCCTCCCTACATTACTTTGGACAACTTAGACTGTCAGTTGTGAATGCCCTCTCCCTCCCTACATTACTTTGCAAGCAGTGAGGATACATTAGCCCCAGACTTCCCAGTAGATATCCTTCGAGATATGTTGACCCTCTAGAGGACCCATTTTCACTCCAGTCCACAGATGTGTACCCCCCCCCCCCCCACTACAAGAAGCACTGCTTGGATTTCTTCAAGAACAAACTCACAAGAACAAAATTCACAGCCTGTGGCCAATAATAGAACAGATGGACTTTACAGAGGTTAGGGGCACCATTTGTTTCTTACAAAAATAGTACCAGAGAGAGATACTTTATCAGTGGAGACAATTAAAGTGATTAAATTCACCTAAGGAAGAAACACTCTACCAGGTGAGTAAAGACAGTTGCCTTGCTAGACAGGTATGGGAAGAAGGCTTATATCACAGCCATATTGTCTTCTAGAGCTCTGAATTCCCAAATTCATATCCTGGGGTTCCTGGAGCTCATACTTGAACAAATGATGGCAGAATATTTTGCTAAAGAAGACTGTAAAGCAAGTTTAACCAAACTTTATGCTCATTTCTATTCAGCGGGAAATGATGTAGCAGTAGGTGTGTCTATAATGCTTTAAATGCATTTTCTAGGGCTGCTTCCACCTGCACCATATTAAGAAGATGTGCTTGCCTTTGCACACAACCTTAACTAAAGACATAAAAGATAAACTCTTAAATGCACCCCTAAATAAAGAATTGTTTTTTGATCCTCAAATTTATGAGGTGTACAAGAGCCTAAAGGAGAAAGGGAAAGTGATGAATGCAGTCTGCCATATATTCACCCTCCTCTGCCTAAGTACATTAGTAATTTCCAGAATAGCCAGGGTCCCTGTTGCAGAAAGTCAGGTAAGGGTAAACATCCCAATGGTAGAAATCCCATTTACTAGAAGAAATGGCAGGATGATAAGGGGAGGGAAGGGGGGAGGACAGTAACCATACAGTCCTTTCCAAAGATCATCAAACCAGACCCTTCCTCTCCCCCAGCAAAAAGTACGTGGGAGGTAAGAGCTCCACCTGTCTGAGCAGGTATAATTAAATCACATCAGACAAATGAGTTATGGACATAGTTGCAAATGGTTCCCATTTGGAATTCATTTCAGTGCTCTCTACAAGATGATACTGAGGGTGCTAACAGAATAAAAGCATTTGATCACCCCCCCCCCCATACTGCATATCAACATAGAAGTTCCAGAGATGTAAGAAAAAAAGGTGTTTACTCAGTGCTACTGCTGCTTCCAAGAAAGGATAGTCAATGGAGGACCATTCTGGACTTGTTCAAACTAAGCAAGTGCCTGTTAGTGAGAAAATTCAAAATGTTGATTTTTCAGTCCCTTCTCCCTCTGTGTCCAAAGGCATTTATGGTAACAGTGGAGCGATAGGACACATGCCTGCACATTACCATTCTAAATTCGTATGACTCTGGACAAGGGTGGATACTCTATATTCACATCCTTAACCATTGGCTTAGCCAATGCTCCAAAAGTCTTAGTGTCCAGCAAAAGTGAAAGTCCACCACAGGACAAAGGGGATAAAAATTTACATGCACATGGGCAATTGGCTTCTGTAGGCACCCTCCAGGGAAGAGATCCTACGTTCTTTTTCTTTGCCCAGCAGTGTGTGTGTGTGTGTGTGTGTGTGTGTGTGTGTGTGTGTGCACGCGCACAGAAATTAGTATTCTCACTGAACCTGCACAGAAAATAGTGTTCTTATGAACTCTCCTGGACACACATGTCAGAGATTTTTCTGCTCCAATTCAGGGTGTTATCTGCAGATGGCACAAAAAATGTAGGCAGCTAGGGGTCCTCAAGAGTCTAATGTACATGGCAGCCTCCTTTGTGATGGTTCTGCAGGCTCAGGTGCTATGAGAAAGATCCAGGGATACCTAAGAAACTGCCAGCACTACTTTGCTTGAAGAGGAAGTTAGACTGCTGCTGGGTATCGGTGATCCAAGAAGGCAGAAGAATGTCCATCTGTCCCTGTCCTACAGTCAGATCATGACTGCAGCTGCATCACATCAGGCTTGGGACACCCCTGTAAAAGGTGTTAAGGTGCAGAGATAAGACCAGGCTCCACATTAACCTGAAGGAAATGCTTACACTCTAAAATGTGCCTCTTGCATTCAAGTCTCTGTATATTCCAAAAACTCTGAGGATAGGTTTAGACAATACCACCATCATGTCATATGTTAGCAAATTAGGAGGAACGTATTTCTGTCAGTTGTGCAGAATGGCATTGAAAACTTGGGAATTGGCTACAAAACCTGATGCGATGCTAAAGACAGTGTCCATCCCACAGGGTACAATGCAAACAAATCACCTGAGCAGGACCACAGCACACCCACATAAGTAACTGCACAGGCAGTTGTTCTTCGTGTTTCACTGTTGCAGTCATCACACTTGGGTTATCTGCCTGCAGGTAACCCTCAGTTGGCCTAAATACCAGAGACTTAGTATTTCTGCGTCAGATGCTGTCGCTGCAGAACTGATGTTAGGTCGCCAGAGGTATAAAACAGGCATCCGATGCCATTACATCAGTCTTTCTTGCTCAGGAGCCAGAAGCAGTTTGCACGAGTGCCGATCGGCTGCTACCTAAGTTTTAGTTTCCGAATTGAATTATCCTGAAGTCTTCTAAAGCTAAGTACCCCATTGGGGATCCTTTTTTCTTGCTCTAGCCGATGTCAGAAAAGGTTAGCAATTGTCTTGCCTGTGGAAAGCAAACACCACACTGAGATTTCCATTCTTACTGCGTCACCTGTTTAGGCCCAGACCACGACGTACCACGCTGTCAGTTTTGTGCCTTGTTCAACGCCCAAACTGTTCATCGATGGGCCCTTATTGTCATTAAATACTTTCGTTCTCAATCTCCGTATTCCGAAATGGCTTCAGTAAGCCATCCAATTACCAATCTTCGGAAAAACCATAAGGATAAAGACAGACCGCACACGTCCAAAACTGCCGACGATGCTTCCGTTAAGCTAGTCGCCAGTTCTCCGGTACTCTGGCACTTTCGCAGTCCCTGATGCCCACTTCAGTGGAGTCACAGCCCTCTACCGAGACCCGTTCGGAGTCCGATATGCAGCGAGACTCTTCTTCGACTACGGAGCCTGTAGATGTCTCTACCTTGGATGGGTTCGGAGCCACTGAGCAGGCACTAGCTTGTGAGGAATTTCTTTGTACTACCAAGGTTAGACACAGACTTCTTTTGCATCTTCATTTTTTTTTTTAAAACTACCAAGTTTCTAAGACCAAGAGTACACGCTACTCCTAAAAAAACGATGATCCAAGAGCATGCACATGCTTCCTTACCACAATATCAAATGTTTAAAATGGCAGAAGACCTCATGCTGATTAGGGGAATCAGCCTTCCCCTGCTAAGAGAAAGAGACCTGTCCCCAGCAGCTTTAACAGACCAAGAGTCTGATGACTCTGAGGTTTCTGATTATGAAGACATACCTTTGTCTGCTAATGAGGATTCTGATGCAGAGGAATCCATTCCCTCTTCTTCTCCTCCAGAAGATTTTTCTTTTGGTGAAACCTTACATACTTTAAGAGAGCATTTCCACTGGGAATGCCAAGACTATCCTCAGTCCAAAAAGAGACTCAGAGAATTTCTAGATTTGCACAACATAGGCCTTTAGCAATACCCCCAGTCCTAGATGTTGTGGATGATGTCTTTATGGAATCCAGTTTAACTCCTGATACCTTACCGCCAGCTCCTAGGAAACCAGACAGGTACTACAGAGTTCATGACTCTCACAAATTCCTTTTCAAAAATCCTACTGCTGACCCAGAGGCCATCTCCCAGGGGCCTAAAGGTATCAAAGCAACTACAGCTAAGAATCCCACCCCTTTGGACAGGGATTCCAGAGCTTTGGACAGCTGGGGTAAGAAAGTATACACCTCTGCAACTCTCACCATTTGGGTTTTGAATTGCCAGTTTCACATGCTGAAGTACCAACAACATATTATGGAACTTATTAAGCAAAAAATAGCTACCTTTACAGACTGTACAGAAAATAAAGAATTACAAAAGCTTATGCATTCTGCAAGCCAAGTCAGCAAGCATACTATGCAATGTGGCTTTGACTCCCTAGAAGCATCTTCCAGGGTAGCAGTCACTGGTTCTGTACTGAGAAGGCGTGCTTGGCTTAAGGAGCAGACCTTGCCAGACCATGTCAGATCAAAATTACTAGATGCTCCTTTGAACAAGGACAATCTGTTTGGCACCAAAGCAGAAGAGGTTCTTAAAAAGATATAAGAAAAAGCTAAATCTATGCAGACAGTCCGAGACTTCTTGCAAGTACAGCCTCTTAGATTCAGTAGGCATTGCCGCTCAAAACAGTGGTCCTTTCCAGCCGCCTCAAGGCGATCTCAAACTAGACCCAGGGGAAACAGACCCCCCAGACTACTGTCTCTGGGTATGCAGAGGTCTAAGCAATGGAGTGCCTCCACTTCAAAAACAGGGAGTGCTAAACCCACCCCCTTACGGAAAGAATACACAATGACTTCTCAACTCCACTCCCCACCTCTGTCCAGCTGCTTGTGCCCCTAGGAAGAAAACTTGCCCATCATGCAAAAAACTGGACTTCCATCACCAAAGACAGATGGGTCCTCAACATTGTATCCCAGGGGTACAAATTTTACTTCCAGTCCCTGCCAACCCCAAAAGGGTTCTCGGACCTTCCTCCAAACCAGTGGGCAGAGGCACAAAACTAAGTTCAATCCCTGCTGTCTCTGTAAGGGCAATTCAATCTGTTCCTGCAGAACAGATAGGTCAGAGGTTCTATTCCAGACTTTTCCTGGTACCCAGAAAAGCAGGCACTTGGCACCCTATCCTAGATCTTTTCATTCTAAACACCTTCCTGGTGGTACCAAAATTCAAAATGCTCACCTTGCAGCAGCTTCTTCCTATGCTGGCCAAAGATGGCTGGGTAGCCACCCTAGACTTAAAAAAGCCTATCTGCACATCCCTGTCAGGGACTCTTGCAGGAAATATCTACGCTTCAGGGCAGGGTCTATGCGTCATCAGTTCTTTGCACTTCTCTTTGGCTTATCCAATGCTTTCAGAGTATTCACAAAATGTCTGGCTCCAGCCATTGCCTACTGCCTACTAATTCAAATTTATCCATACTTGGACGACTGCCTGATTCAGGCAGACAGGAAATGCTGTTGCAGCACCTGACATTTGTAAAAAACCTACTAACCTCCCTGGGGGTACACCATCAATGAAAAGAAATCAAAACTAGTCCCCAGTCAAAAGATTGTATTCGTGGGAGCAAGCTTGGGCACAGCATCCCAGATGGCATTCTTTACTCCAGAAAAACAAGTCTGTCTGACAGTCTACTTCACTCAAATGGCCACCAGAACCCAGCTATCCGCAAGGGAAATCCTGCAGGCCCTAGGGTTCATGACCTCATGTATCCTACTAATTCCATATGCCAGACTGCATATGAGGAAACTTCAGTGGTACTTAAAAAGTCTTTGGTGCCAACATTCTCAGGACCTGGAAACTGTCATTCCTATCATACCTTGTCTAAGGACAGTTTCTTTGGTGGGCAGCAGCATGCAACCACAACAAGAGACTTCCCTTTACTTGACCCCATGCCACCCAGACCCTAACCACAGATGCATCAGACTATGCCTGGGGAGCACACCTGGACGACAAGTGCATTCAGGGACACCGGAGCCCAAGTCAAATTCATCTGCACATCAACCAAAGAGAGATGCTAGCTGTTCAGCACACTCTAACAACTTTCAGGTCCCTACTCTCACCAGGACCCCTGCTAATGAAAACAGACACCACCACAGTTATGTGATACATCAACAAGCAGGGGAGAGCCCACTCTTACTCACTCTGCAAGCTAGCCATGGCCCTGTGGAACACTGCCTTAGACATACAGGTCCATCTGCAAGCTCAGTTCCTGCCAGGCAAACAAAACACACTGGCAGACGACTTAAGCAGAAATCTTCTAGACCCACACGAGTGGCAATTAGAGCCGAGCACCTTCAGCCTTCTGATTCAGAAATGGGGGACCCCAGAGGTGGATATCTCTGCCCCCCCTACAATCACCAGCTCAGCAAATTCTGCACCAGGACACCTCACAGCAGGGCCTGGAAAGTGGATGCCGTATCCTTCCAGTGGGTAAACTTCTCAGTCTATGCATTTCCACCTCTGCCCCTTCTCTCAAGAATATTGCTCAAGATAAGACAGGACAGACCAAGGACAGTTTTGATTGCCCCGGAATGGCCACGCCAGCACTGGTACCCACTCCTGCGCAGCCTGTTACCGGTACCACCCTGGCACCTAGCCCAGAGCCCGACCCTGCTCACTCAGCAGGAGGGACAGATCTTGCATCCACAACTGCAAACCCTAAATCGTGCAGCCTGGCTTATTCCTTGAATTCTCCCCCAGTGAACAGCCTAAGCAAGCAGGTGCTGGATGTCATTCTTGAAGCCAGAAGACCCAGTACAGGGAAATCCTATGTTAATAAGTGGAAAAGGTACTGCTCCTGGATTCAATCTAAAGGAGAGGACACTACTCTGCCCTCTCTACCAATAATCCTGGATTACTTAGCTGATCTACTCCACAGAGGCTTTTCCTTCTCCCCTATTAACATTCATGCCTCTGCCATCTCAGCTCATTACAATTTTGAGCCACCCCATTCTCTCACCCTGTCATCAAACAGTTCCTGAGAGGGGAAAACAACTTAAGGCCACCAAAGAGAGCACCCACCCCTGCTTGGGTCCTTAACTTTGTACTGGAAAAACTCACACTACCCCCTTTTGAGCCTGCAACTTCAGCAGACTTAAAATTCCTCTCTTGGAAAACAGCATTGCTCCTGGCCATCACTTCAGCGAGAAGATGTCTGAGCTACAAGCACTTATGGCATGGAACCCTTCATTATTTTTCATGCTGACAGGGTCTCCCTCAGGACTAATCCTTCCTTTATGCACAAAGTGGTGTCCAGCTTGGCTCTCAACCAATCTATCCATTTGCCAACCTTCTTTCCTAATTTTCAAAATAAAGGGGAAAGGATTCTGCACTCCTTGGACATGCACAGACAGCTCAGATTTTGCCTGGATAGGACTAAGCCCTTCAGGAAACTGACAAGTTATTACTCAGTTTTCCACCAGGGGCAGAGAGGGTAAGGCCATTTCTAAACAGACAATTTCCAAGTGGATAGCACACTGTATCCTTTTCTGCTTCAAACACCATGGGAAACCAACCCCTCATGGGATCAGAACACATTCCACTAGGGCAACTTCTAACTCTACAGCATTCCTCAGGGGAGTCCCTACCAGGGACATTCTGGAGGCTGCTACCTGGAGTTCTGTACACATTCACCAAGCATTACCACCTGCCTATATTTTCCAAATCCAGGGCAGGGTTTGCAACTGCAGTCCTGCAGGGCATTCTAGCCAGCCCAAACACTTCTTGACTGCCTCCACCCTTTCTACAGCTTTGGGAATCAACTCAAGTGTGATGACTGCAACAGTGAATCGCAAAGAACATAGTACAGTTGTGTACACTTGCCATAAACGTAGATGTTAGAGTGTATTCACTGTTGTAGTCCTGATTTCCCTCCCTCCAGCCCCCTGCTCTCACTCTCTGTCTCTCTCTCCCCTCTCTGTGTATACTACTCACCCCTTGCAGGGGTATTGGTATTTACTTTTTACTGGTGGTGATTTCTTCCACCATAACTTAGTTCCCTATTGGGGGTCTCCTGACATTTGTGGCAAGAAAAAATTATGTAATGGTGTCTGCTGCCTGTTTTTATACCCCTGACGACCTGACGTCAGACCTGGAGTGACAGCAACCGACGCAGAAATACTAAGTCTCTGGTATTCGGGCCGATTGAGGGCTACCTGCAGGCAGATAACCCATGTGTGATGACTGCAACAGTGAATACACTCGAACATCTGCATTTATGGTAAGTGTACACAACTGTACTGTCTGTCTCTATCTGTCTGGGACTTGGAAGTGGGGGATACAAGAACTGGGCTTTTTTGGCTGAAACAACTTTCAAATCAAAAGATTTTGTACTAGACCCCACACCCAAAAGGTTGTGCACTGGATGTGTTCAGCATTTCATGAAAGGTCAAATTCATGTATGCCTTTCCACCTCTGTCACTAATTCTAAACGTGATTCAAAAAATCCAGGAGGAGCAACAGGGGTAATCCTTATAACCCCTGTTTTGGTCTAGGGAGTACTGGTTTCCACATCTCAGGAAGACCCAGTTATCCTTCTCAGACAGATGTACTTATTGCCCCAGAGCAAGGATACTTTAATGCCCACCAAAGTCAAAGCCCTCATTTTGGCAGCATGGAAGATTTAACAATATTACCCTTTGGTACCATTTTCTGAGGACTGCTGCACAATGAGGAAGATCAGAAGACCAATCCCAGGGAAATCGTATCTGGAGAAGTGGATGAAATTCTCCCTGTGGTATCAAAGGAGGGGCTTCATATCTATAGAAGCAGAGGTACCACAGGTCTTAGAATATATGCAAAGGCCATTTTGGTTTGGTTTAACGTATGCTTCTGGTAAGGTCAACCTGTCATGCTTTCCTGTGGAGCCTCCTCCTTCTAACTGATTCTAAAAGGAATCCTACATTTCAGGCCTATGTAATCACAAATGATTGTTGTTTTACTCTTACCAAAGCAAGACGTATATTGTCTAGTTTAGTTTGACAGTGTCTCTGAAGAAATTTAAAATTTGTGGCCTCACATAATCAATATTCTAAGAGTGGCCAGTACATCATCTAAGGTAGCATGATGTGCTGTTCAACGTTCAACCACTGATGGTTTGTTTTTCTAGCCTGACTTTAGATCCAAGATGCAAAGGAAATTTAGCTCAGTGCTGTGATTTTCTGTTTTGTAACTTAACTAATTTTAAGTTGATGTTTTTGTCTGTAAAGAAAAGGGTGATCTGAAGTAGTTTACTTCATTTGGTCTTCAACCTGTGGGTTATGGATCCGTATTGGATCTGAGCTGGCAACTTTTACTAGCATCAGCTCCTAGCTCCAAACTCTTCCCCTTACCCATAACACATCTCCACTGCCTTCCATCCCCAGATCTCATTTGCCGCAAATAGCTTTTACATCCTGTCTCTTGAGCTCCAACTTAGTCAAGTGGGTAAAACCTTTGTGAGTATCCTTTTTTCTTCAGAAGTTTGTTACATAGTGTTAGTATAGGTCCCCTTTCTCCTCCCTTCGCTTGGTGCGTCAAGTTGTAGAGTTTTTAGGATAGTTAGAGTAGTTTGTACAGTTGTGTAGATTGTAGCTGCCCCACCCCCCTCAGTGTTTTCTGTATATGAGTGTGGTGAGTGGGTGTGTTTGTGCCAGTTAGAAAGGAACTGCCTTTTTTTCTCAAGTTCTCTTTCTACTCGAGCAGTATGGCTGAAAAGCTTGTTTTCAAGTGTTGCATAGTGTGTGGCCATAAATTAT
Organism: Protopterus annectens; assembly: GCF_019279795.1. Taxonomy (NCBI): domain Eukaryota; kingdom Metazoa; phylum Chordata; order Ceratodontiformes; family Protopteridae; genus Protopterus; species Protopterus annectens. Next base: position 338,895,528 of record NC_056744.1, on the reverse strand, counting down.
CCCCTGGGGATGGCCACACTGTGTGTGTTTTGTGCTTGGGCATTGCCCATCTGAATGTGGACTGCAGCATATGTGCGGGCTTCAACCCCCGCACCATTTTACATAGGAAGATCAAGTTGACCCTCAAAGGCCTTCTTCCCCCTTCAGAATCCGTTTCCTCGTCTTCGACTTTGGTCGCAGTGGCTGCTGTGGCCTCCTCTCCTCCCTCTGGCTTTTCCTCCCTCCCAGGCTGGGACTCAACCTCCTGCACCAAAGCCTGTGGTAGCAGAGCAGAAAAGGGGTAGAGAGAGAGAGTCGAAGGCGATGGAAAAGAGAAAGAGGTCTCCAGACCTCGCTTTGGCCTACAAAGATGCCATGGATCCGTGACTCCCCTCGGCTCCGATCTCAGAGGTTCTCCCCGGAGCTGGAGGAGGCACATTCAACTTCTCGGGCCTCTGTGCCCTGACCTGCCAGCTTGGAGTCTGTGGCCTTGTCGGGGTCCACCTGGTCCTTGGACATTGATCTAGATAAAATGATAAGGAGATTTATCCGTACTCAGATCCAGATGGGGGTCTTGCCCAGCTGCCCCCTCCCTCGCTTCCATTTTTCCAGCCTATATCTCCTTCTCCGATCTGACCTTCGGGTATGGAGTATTCAGATCCGAGGTTGGCCTTGGTCAGGGGGTCGGCGCCGGTACCTGCTTCCTTGATGCCGACAGCCGCCTGGAGCATATTGGATCCGACCAGATCTGAGGGAGTGGAACCTTTTTCTTCAGCTCTGACTTTGTCGGGTCAGGTTCCCTCCCTCGGAGCTCCATCCACCTCGGGCCCAGCTCCGATTCTCTCATCAGACCCAGGGAGACCAGCCTCCTTATTGGTTTCTCAGGAGGTTCGCTCTCCTTTGGCATTCAATGTGGTAGAACGGGTTGTCTCTGCTGTATCGAGACCCCTGACTGCCCCCTCGGATGCCACCCAGACTCTCTTGGCTCTGTCTACTGTCACCATTGTTTTACCAGAGGGACAGCCCGTGCTTGAACAGCCCCGGACGGTTCACCCCGAGGAGCAAGTAGCTTGCAAGCTCCACCCGTCGAGCCCCACTGGAGAGGTACTGCGCAACCATACCTGCAAGAGGAGGCACTTGGACCCCCCCTGAGTCCCTCACCAAGGATACGGACTTGGATGATGGAGAAGGTTCCCCTAGGTCACCTCGAGAGGATGTCACCTTTGGAGACGTCATGGAAATCCTGTGCCAACGGGGAGGTTGGTCTGCCCCAAACCTTCTTCTGATGAGTCCATGTTCCTGGAGGCTTTTGGCACGGGCCCATCTACTTCCCGGGTGTCCCCTCCCATGGATCATTTGGTGGATCTAGTCACCTCGCGGGCATGGAAAGAACCGGACACCATGGAACCTATCCAGAAAAGACCGGATAAGATCTTAAGCCCCTCTCCCTAGACAGACCAGCATGGAACAAGGGCTCCCCCGTAGACACCATGGTGGTAGCAGCAGCCACTTAGAAGGAAATTCCTCAGGAGAGTTCCTCGATCCATCCTCCTGGCTGAGAGTCGCAGATGGTGGACCACCTAGGGAAGCAGGTTTATGCTTCAGCTACCTTTTCAATTAGGGCACTGAACTACCTGGCCCATGTCACCAGACTCCAACGTGACCTGGTAAAGGAGCTGGAGGAGTTTCCCCCCAAGTCCATGTTGTAGGTGGACAAGGCTTCGTTCTCCATGAGGATGGCCACTTTAAAAGCAGTATCTAATATGTCCATGCTTCAGAAGGAGCGGCTGGGTCCGGCTTGTTCATGAGACGCAACGCCTGGCTCAGGTTATGTCAATTTTCAGAACCCTTCAAAGCATCCTTTGCCAATGCCCCTTATGATGGCTCTACACTCTTTGGTAAGACAGTCAAAGAGACATTAGTCCAAAGTGAGAAGGACGGGAAGACACGGTCTGCCATCGAGATCTGCTTCTGTAACCCTCATCGGTCCTTTTCCCTGAACCAGAGAGGGCAAAAGAAGATGTGGTTCTGGAAGTCACAGTATTCCCGGGACACACAGAGCTGCTCTTCCCCCAGAGGCAGAGGGGAACAGAATGGACGCCAGCCCAGAGGTAGAGGGGGATCCAAGGAACTTTGGGTCTCGAGAACCTTTCTTGGACAGACCTGGGCAACAACCCTGAGGGGTTGCCCTACTGCTCTGTCTAGAGGCAGTCAAGGGACGATTGTCCTTGCACCTAGTGGCATGGGAGTCCATAACAATGGACAGCTGGGTGCTTCAGATCATATCCAGAGGATACTCTATCACTTTCGTGGGTTCCCCCAAATCTCCCAGACACCTCCCGGACGTACTACCCATGCAAAAGGAGGCAGCAACACAGGAAATTTTCAAGCTGCTAGAAAAATGAGCCATCGAAACCATCTCCCAAAATCAGTCCAGATCGGGCTTCTACTCCAGGTTCTTTTTAGTGCCAAAGAAAATGAAGGACTTAAAGCCCCGGACCTCTCTACCCTGAACCTGTCAGTTACCAAAGAGAAGTTCCAGATAGTCACATTACAGTCCATCATGCCATACCTGCAAGAGAATGACTGGATGTGCTAGTTAGATCTCCAGGATGCTTACTATCGCATAAAAATGCACAGAAGCTCCAGGAGGTTCCTCCATTTCCGGCTAGGAGTCTATCATTAGAAATTTCGAGCCTAACCCTTTGATCTCACCACAGCCCCCAGAGTGTTTACCAAAGTGATGGCAGTGGTAGCGGGTCACCTGAGGCTTCAGGGGATTCAGGTCTATCTGTACCTGGACGATTGGCTCTTCACTGCTCCCACCAGGCATCTACTCTCTCAGACCAGGGATTATTTCCTGACTCTTGCCCTGCGTTTGGGGACCACAATCATAGCATCCAAATCTCTCATAGATCCTGTACAGGTGATAGATTGCATTGGTGCCAGAATAGATACTCTTCAGTGCAAAATCTGCCTGACCTTGGAGAGAGTTTGAAACCTGAGGATGCATGTCTCCCTGATCTACCACTCTCATCTCCCAACGGTGGAATTACTATTGAGGGCCTTAGGCTCGATGGCGGTGACCATAACTCTTCTCCCGTGTGCTCTGTGCACATGAGAATTCTACAGCAGACTCTAGCTGTACAATGGTCCCTGTTGGAACTGACATTGACATTCCCAATTCAACTCAGTCGAGTCTGTCGGTCATCCCTCATATAGTGGATGTGCTCTCCGGACATTTTGGAGGGACAACCTTTTGTTCCAGCCCCAGCCCAAGCCACTGTGACCACAGATGCCTCCCAACTCGGGTGGGGGGGCATTGTTCGGGTAGGACAGTCCAAAGCCTGTGGTCCGCCATAGAGACCAGCTTGCAAATAAATGTCCTAGAGATGAGGGCGGTCCTTCTAGCATTGCAAGGCCCTTCATGCCTTTCTTCCTCTGGGGACGATTGCTATTCAGTCAGACAATATGCAGTGGTCTGGTATGTCAAACAGGGAGGGACCAGATCTTACCCACTTTTTCGCAAGGCCATGAGAGTGTGGGAATGGGCGATCTCCACCGGTCGCTTTCTTATCGCAATGCACATTCTGGGACAGTCAAACATCCTAGCGGACAGGCTAAGTCGGACCATTCTGATGCCTTACGAGTAGTCACTGAATCTGTCAGTAGTGGAACAGATATTCACCGAGTGGGGCCAACCTTGCTGTGATCTCTTCGCATCTGCTTCCATCGTGAAGTGCAGCAAGTTTTTCGCTCTGAACCTCCTGCCGGGGGAGTCCCCCAGAGATACTCTAGTTCATGCTTGGCCTCCTGGTCTTCTGTATGCTTACCCGCCAGTACCTTTTATTCCGCGGTTTCTACAGAACGCTCGTCGACTGGGGAGCTGCCTTGTTCTGGCCTCACCGGGTATGGTTTTCCTTCCTTTCGTCTCACCTTCTGGCTCCGGCTTGGATCCTAGATCCCATTCAGGATCTAATTTCACACCCTTCGGGGTTGCCTCATCTGAATCTGGACAGGCTGAAGCTCACAGCTTGACTGCTCCAGTTCCCGTGATTGCTAGGACTCCTGGACTATCCTCCTCAGTTAGATCTATTTTGATGGCTGCACATAAGTCTTTGACCAGGAAGGTTTATCGCAGCAAGTGGAAACATTTTTCCTTTTGGGCCTCTCAAAGGAGTTTAGACCCTTTCACGGCTCCTATTTCCACCATTCTTGATTTTCTAGCTGATATTTTTCAACACAGAGCTAGTTCTTCTACTGTCAAAATTCAGTTGGCAGCCATATCTCATTTTCATGTGGGCGAGAATTCTGCCTCTTTAGCCTCTTCCAGATTGTGTAAAGCCTTTATCAAAGGCACTTTTTTTGTTGCGTCCCCCTAGTCAAAGATCCTGTTCCCCCCATGGGACCTTACTATGGTTCTTCAAGCATTGGTCGCTCTACCTTTCGAGCCTGCCGCAACTGCAGATCTGAAATTGTTGTCTTGGAAAACAGCTTTTCTGGTGGCTATTACCTCTGCAAAAAAAGGGTTGGAGAATTACAGGCCTTATCCATCAAAATTCCTTACATGATTTTTCACAAAGATAGGGTTTCCCTTCAAACCAATCCATCCTTTCTTCCTAAGGTGGCATTACCAGTCAATATCAATCAGGCCATCAATTTGCCTGTGTTTTTTCCTAATTTTACTAACAAGATGGAATTCAAACTCCACATGTTGTATATTCATAGACAGTTACGATTCTATTTACACAGGACAAAAAATTTCCGTAAATCGGATCAATTGTTTGTATCCTTCTATAAACCCTTTTTGGGGAACCTATCTCCAAGGTCATTATAGTCAGATGGATTTTTTCATGCATCCTGCAGGTCTATAAGGACAGAGGCATGTCTCCTCCAGGTCAAGTGAAATCTCATTCCACTAGGTCCATGGCTGCTACGTCTGCGGCTTTTTGGTCTAGAGTGTCTTTGGATGATATTTGTTCTGCAGCTACTTGGTCCTCATCTCATACATTTATTTTTCATTACAAATTGGATTTGACTTCCAGAAGGAGAGCATCCTTTGGTTCTGCGGTGCTCCGGAATATCCTTCTATGTGGGCCTCCCAGGAGTTTAGTAGCTGGGGATTCTGTCCCATAGGTTGAAGACCAAACGAAGTAAACTACTTCAGATAAAGAAGTTATGTACTCATCATAACGTTCCATCTGAGTAGTTGTACTTCATTTGTCTTCAGCCGTCCCTCCCTCCTTCCCCCGGACCTTGGCATATGATCAGCCTATGGGCTGCAGTATAGGTCACAAGAAAAATTTTCTGGTCGGGTTATCAGTGTAAGGTTCAGCAAACTTGATCTAGGGATGGAAGGCAGTGGAGGTGTATTATGGGTAAGGGGAGGAGTTTGGAGTTCTGAGCTGATGCTTGTAAAAGTTGCCGGCTCGGATCTGATACGGATCCGTAACCCACAAGTTGAAGACAAGTGAAGTACAACTACTCAGATGGAACATTATGGTGAGTACATAACTTCTTTTTTATGGCTTTGAAGTGGTGACACTATTAGGATGGCCGTCCTTAGCTATCTGTTTTGAGGCCATTGATTGTGTATTTCTGTTAATAAATTCATCTGAAGTGTTTATCTGTAAAAATGGCTACATACTTGGCTGGAGATGGTCTGCAACAGCTTGCAGTGGTAGTGTGGCCATATTGTGTGTGTGTGTGGGGGGGTTGTAGGCAGGAGAACACAGACTTAGTTGGTCAGGTAATCAATGGCCATTTTTTAGTCTCTCTTTGTTGAGGTGATGTGTTTTAAGTACATTATGGAGCACTCCTTCGGGCAGTGAGCTTTACTTCCACTGGCCTCCATTCTTAATAAAGGTTTTTTGACTTCACCTTGGAAAATTATTGAATGGTATTGTTTTGTATGTAGTTGTAATGTAAGGGTTGTTAGTGTGTTGCTGAAGGAGTTAATTTGTTTTTGGATAGAATGTCAATGTTAGGAGGTAATTCATGACGTCTTTTGGTTGATGGTATGGTTCTATTGCTTGGAATTCACAGCTCAGTGGGATTGTGCATTGTGTGGAATATATAGGGATTGTCTGTAGGAAGAGAAGCAGGAATTGGGTGTTGCAGTCTGCTGTGAGCTGGTTTAAATAGATGTTGATGCTTTGACAGGCATGAAAATTAGGATTTTGTTGTGGAACATGAATGGTTTTACTTCTGTACAGTGCTCCAGGATCTTTGCTTTCGTAAAACATTTTACACCAAATTTTATATGCATACAGGAGATGCATCTTTCTGAATAGGAATATTTGAAGCTGTCAAGCTGGGGATGTGTTTTTATGGAGGTTGATTAAGTTCATAGTTGTATACTGGGCTAATGACCACTGAGGCCTTTATAAGCCTAGCCATGTATTAAAGGTGAGAATCAAACTTTGTACCTGGGGTTTGCTTTTTGTGGTGAGTGTAGGACGAAGAGGGGTGGTGATCCTAATTAGAAAGAGATAAGGCAATAAATTTGTCTGACTTTTAACAGTTAAGGGTCTGTTGGAAAGGGGATTGATTACTACAGTTTCTCACTCTATCTGTCCAGTTGTTTCTCATGCGGAGATGGCTAGTACATTAATTGAATGGATTTTTTTCAGGAAGGGGCATTTATGGTTTTCCTATGATGAGGTGCAGGGATGCCTTAGGATATTCTTCATTCCAACATTAAGTAAATTCATTGAATTTTATGTCAAATACTTGGGGTTGGTGGATGTAAACATCTTATTTTATTTTTTATTTATTAATTTATATTTGTTTGCTGGGTAGTGCACTGATTTCAGTTGACCATTTGCAGGCACAGCCTGGATGAATAGGATTACATAAGTGAACAAAACATATTTACAGATACAAGGATATGCTAAAAAACATGTTTACAGTTGCAAGAATATGGAACAACAATTTAGTTCAAGAAATAGTTAATGTCATAACATGGATGGAAAATGGAATTATGCTTAGCAGAGCTGATGAATAAGATGTAGCATAGAGACATGAGATGGCTTGTGCTAAAGGAAAAGCAGCATGTCATTATATAGGGAGGTATGAAGACATTTGAAGAGGCACGTGAGAGTCATTGCAAGAAAGGATACCATGGCGAGAAGACAGAAAAGGTGAGTGAGACATGCAGAAGGGAAGAGGAGTAGAAAGAAGAAGTGAGAGAGATGCAAAGAGAATGGGGGGTAGGATGAATGAGAGGCAGTAAGTAAAGGGGATGATGAAATGAGATAAGGAAGGATAGCATATGGATATCTTTTTTGAGAGAGCTGCAGGGTTCATGTAATGTGACCTGTGTGACTGCATGTGCACTTTGCTTGGGTGAAAAGGTGTTCCTGTTGTCTGAAGTCTGAGTACTTTTGGATGGGCGACTAACTACCCATCCATTGACTGGATAAATTGTTCGTGCTCAAACTCGTTTGCCCAAAGGTTCCTCGACTTCGTTAACTCCAGTGCCCTGGACCAACTGGTTGACTCCCCCGCAAGAGATGCCAACATCCTGGATGGTGGTGCTCACCAATATGGGGGACCACTGTAGCACCCCCACTGTGAGGTAACCCTGGTGAGATCTGACCACAAATCGGTCTCATTTGAAGTAACTATCCCACCTAACCTCGCTCCAGCAGCAACTAAACTAAAAAAAAAAAAAAAACTTTTTTCCAAAGCAGATTATAACCTCTTTACAGGATGGTATAATTAGCTTTATTGCACCTCCTCCCTCAGATGGAACTGACAATTATGCCGAGCTCTACACCAAAGCTTTGTACGAACACCTGTATAACTGCATTGACTCGGCCATACCTGATAGGAACAAAACAAGCTTCTCAAGGAAGAGCAAACGTGCCTGGTGGGCAACTGCCATTATTAGGCTTTGCAATATGAGGAGGAAATTGCTGCCTAAGAGTAAGAGGGAGTGAGCCCTCCTAAACTGGAAACACTCGCTCCTCAGTGTAAACAAGAAAATTAGACTACTTTGAAGTCCTCCAAAGCAAACTATGAGTCCAAATTAGCTTTCTCAAGAAAGGACAATCACAAGGCTTTCTATAGTTAAGTCCGTAACCTAAAAGGAAAGGCCCAGATTTGTGCAGAACTGGTAGTTAGTGATACTACATATACCATGCCTGTGGACATTACTAATTTGTTGGCCAACAGGTTCTATGAAAACTTCACTCCCCTGTCCCCCCACATGTACCCCATGACATTCTTACCACCTGTCCCCTAACTTGTATCTCTAAAGAGCAGGTTGTAAATTCCCTCTCTAAGGCCAAAAACACAGCATCTCTGGAACCTGATAACATTCTAGTCTGTGCCATGCATAGGCTCCAACATGAATTAGCAACACCATTGGGTACTCTTTTCAATCATAGTCTAAGCACTGGCTTCATACTAGCTGAATGGAAAACAGTTGTTATTCCCTTCCACAAAGATGGTGCTTCCACTGACTCCGGGAAGTATAGACCTATTAGCCTGACTAGACTTATCTGCAAGGCTATGGAACAAATCATCATGGACCTTATCAACAAAAATATAGGTAATCTACAGACACTTGACCCTACTCACTTTGGCTTTGTCAAAGGGAGTTCATGCCCATTAAACCTGGTGGACAACTTCTCCCTGGACGAGAGGAAATCTGTACATACAGCCTACCTGGACTTAGCCAAGGCATTTGACACTATCCCCCACTCAGGCATCGTTAACAAACTCACCCCACTAGACATCAACCCTTATATCGTTATATGGGTCGCTAACTGGCTCACTGATAGAACTCGTATAGTCAAAATAGGGGAATCCACCTCCAACAGCAGACCTGTAACTAGTGGTGTTCCACAGGGATCAGTGCTGGGACTGTTTGGAACCTATATCTCCAAAGTGCAAGTCTGTGGCTGGCAAAGTTTGCTGATGACTGCAAACTGGGAGTGGTCATAAAATCTCCAAAGGATGTCAACATCCTACAAGAGGGTCATACACAAACAAATGATTGGTGTCAAAGTCATGGCCTTAAACTCAATGCAAAAAACTGTATGATCATTCCTTTCAGTAAAAGTGATGCTCCTGCTAACTATATCAGTAGCAACACTTTAAGTACACACTTAGTGGTAAGAGACCTGGGCACACAGCTTGACAGCAACCTTACCTTTGACCTCTATGTCTCCACAGTAGTAAGAAGGGCATTCTGTGTTGCGCATCTCATAAGTAAGGGCATTGCCTCCAGAAAAAAAGTTGTTTACCTCCCTGTACTCTTCCCTCATCAGGCCAATAATTGAGTACAATGTCCCTTTTGGTATGTACCGTTCTAAGCACCTACAGCAATTGTAGAAACCACGAAGGATCTTCACAAGGAAAATTCAAGGTCTTCACCATCTGCCCTATGGGGATAGTCTGAAATCACTGTCGCCTTGTTCTGTTTCATACAGACTACTCAGAGGTGATCTCTGCAGTGCATATAAGGCAATCTCTGACCCTGCGCTATTGGGAATGCTTCATATCCAAAAGTCAAATGGTAAATGGTTTACTCACTCTAAAGACCTTAACCTGGTGTGTGGCATTAATAAAACCTGCTGGAGGGACAGATTTGTCTCCCGGAGGTTACTACACCTTTGGAACAGACTGCCACTTCATGTCAAACAGAGCACCTCATTGACCCTCTTCAAACACAATCTGGACGATTGGATGAGTGATCGTAAATTCACCCTGGGGATTCCACCTGTGTCCCTCTTGGACAGGGGCAATAGGTGTTGATCATGGAAGTAAGGGTAAGAACTTGGCTAGGCTTGAAAGGCCCCTGGAGCCATTACCGTAGTAACTTCCTATGATCCTATGGACATCTCAGATTGAAAGAGAAATAAGACTCCTATAGCTTAGGTGCTAGGATGTAGAATGTATGGTCAGTGCAATAAAATTACTTTTTGGAGTTAGGTGGGTTGAGATTGAAAGATACCCCTGAGATCATATGTGGGGATTTTGGTGAAAAGCTTGACTGGGGGGGGGGGGTAATGTCTCAGGAGAAAGGGCTTTGTGAATTAGTGATCCTTGTAGGAGGTTGGCTCTTAAATGTACTGGGTGCCATTTACTTTTGGTGAGAGTTAGGCAGTGGTGTTCATTATTGGGAGAGTTAGTAATGAATCCGCAGATTTTACTGGAGATGGTTTGTAAGGTGGTGACATTTTCCTTTGAGGCTGCAGGGATAATGAGTGGTCCATATTCGAACTGAGATAAGAGTATGCTTTGCCTATGGCAGCTTTGGCTAGCTTGGACAGAAGATGCAGTAGCTTGTTCACCCAGAACAGTAGCGTGTTAATCTTTTTGTGTTTGTTTTGAACATGTAGTTGGCAGTTATGAGATTGGTCTAGCCAACATCTTTAATATTAAGAAAACTGGGTGCTTTGATTATTTTTTGGTTTGTTCCAAGTAGTATTGCTTTTGTTTTTGAGGGAAAACACTTTGGTGGAGAGGGGAATGCTGAGCTTCACTTGCTTCTCCACAATATCAGTCATACTCTAGGATCAATAAAATAATTAATAGGAAACCGTGGGTATTTTATTAAAGATCTTCACACACTACTCATAATTGTATCTGAACCTGCCCCATTATTATGGAGTTGTGGAGTGGATGGAGTGAGCCAACAGAAACACTAGAAGACAATTTTGTATTTTTCTGTGGAAGTTCATTTTCAGCAGGGGACTGAGAATTGTTTTGGCTCCTACTCTGATTTTATGTATTGGGTGCAGTCTACCCTCCCCCCATGGAATGGTGGTACCAGTTTAAAAAGGATTTGACAGGTTGGGTCAGACATCAAGAAATTGTTAGGAAGGATTACTTTCACAAGTTTAATGTGACATAAAAGGACATACTAAACACTGATAGATTCATAGAGGGGAGTACAGAGGAGAGGCTGAGGCTCACCACTGACAGCATGTGCAGAGGAGAGGCTGAGGCTCACCACTAACAGCATGTGCAGAGGAGAGGCTGAAGCTCACCACTGACAGCATGCGCAGAGGAGAGGCTGAGGCTCACCACTGACAGCATACGCAGAGGAGAGGCTGAGGCTCACCACTAACAGCATGTGCAGAGGAGAGGCTGAAGCTCACCACTGACAGCATGCACAGAGGAGAGGCTGAGGCTCACCACTGACAGCATACGCAGAGGAGAGGCTGAGGCTCACCACTGACAGCATGTGCAGAGGAGAGGCTGAGGCTCACCACTGACAGCATATGCAGAGGACAGAGGAGAGGCTGAGGCTCACCACTGACAGCATGTGCAGGGGGCAGAGGAGAGGCTGAGGCTCACCACTGACAGCATGTGCAGAGGGCAGTGTAGAGGCTGAGGTTCACCACTGACAGCATGTGTAGAGAGCAGAGTAGAGGCTGAGGCTCACCACTGATAGCATGTGCAGAGGGCAGAGGAGTGGCTGAGGCTCACCACTGACAGCATGTGGAGAGGGCAGAGGAGAGGCTGAGGCTCACCACTGACAGCATATGCAGGGGGCAGAGTAGAGGCTGAGGCTCACCACTGACAGCATGTGCAGAGTAGAGGCTGAGGTTCACCACTGACAGCATGTGTAGAGGGCAGAGGAGAGGCTGAGGCTCACCACTGACAGCATGTGGAGAGGGCAGAGGAGAGGCTGAGGCTCACCACTGGCAGCATATGCAGGGGGCAGAGGAGAGGCTGAGGCTCACCAGTGGCAGCATGTGCAGAAGAGAGGCTGAGGCTCACCAGTGGCAGCATGTGCAGAAGAGAGGCTGAGGCTCACCAGTGACAGCATATGCAGAGGGCAGAGGAGAGGCTGAGGCTCACCACTGCATGTGCAGAGGAGAGGCTAAGGATCACCACTGACAGCATGTGCAGAGGAGTGGCTGAGGCTTACCACTGACAGTATGTGCAGAGGAGAGGCTGAGGCTCACCACTGACAGTATGCCTCACTGTCTTGGGGGAAAAAAAATAAGGCAGTAAAAATATTAAAGGTTATGCATTTTGAATCCTCTCCCAAAACCTAGAAGCACCTGGCAGTTAAACTAAGATGTCAAGCTTTCAGATAGGGTAATCTGTAGCATTAGAGACACATCAAGTAGGCACTTTGTAGAGTCTTCTGTGGGTTTTGATTTGCCAGATTGTATGCTGAGTAGTATGTAGGGGATCCCTCATCACAAAATTGCCTTAGTAAGAAACCAATGGGGTTTTAGCCAGCCTGGATCAGGGGATAGCTGGCATCGAACAACAAGTCCCATTGGTGATTCCCATCACTCCAGATGAAGTAATGGTAGTGTTGGAAGACCCCAGGGTTAAATGGCCTTCCATTTGAGGTTCTCAGTGCATTTGACAAACATTTTACCATGCTGGCATATTTAGTGTTGAAAATGAGGATTCCTCCTTCCTTTTGGTGGAGAGTGGTTACCTCATTTTAAAGCCCATATAAGATCCAGCCCTTGTGGAATCCTATAGGCCTTTATTCAATTTTAAATTGTGTACAAACTTTTTTTACTAGTATTAGTCCATTCTGATCAAACTGGCTTTGTCACAGGTAGAATAATAGTTGATAATTTACCAAGAATGTCTTTAATTGTAAAGAATGCAAACAAAATGGGGCACCGCTTACTATTTCTTGGCTTAGAGTTCAAGAAAGCCATTGTAGTGCATGGAGCATGGTGATTATGCCCCAGTGTCCAAAAAAAGACAAATCGTTTTCTATACCATGAGACTCAATCTTAACAAAAATGTTAAGCACATCCTGCTTCAGTTGTTAAGATTGGATATCATGATAGGCATTTAAACCTGTCAGTACTGACAAGAAAACAACAGTGGTAGTATGAAAACAGATTTGTTTCTGGCTGCTGTCTGTGCTGGTAATATGTTCCTGGCATTTTCCAATGTAACAATGTCTTACAATGTCTTTCGAACTGTTTGTGCGAAGTGCTTTATGACTTTGAAAGCCTGCAAAGCACTTAATGATTTTATTTTCCTGTAACTCATAGTACATGGAGCAGATAAAGCTGCATGCTGTACAAAGAATTGTAGTTGTATCTCTGATCATAATCCTTTATTTTGTGTTCTTGACGTGGATGCCAAGGTTCAGCTTTCGAGCTTCACACTCAAGATGAATTTCTTGGCATCTGTGTCTTGAGCACATAAGCCAGTTAAGAGTGGCAACTTGCCCTTAATTCTGTCTGACCAGGTTAATTGGAACTTAATATTTTCAACACTGGATAAAGTTGTCAGTGGTATCGGCACTTGTGAAATCTAATTAAGAATGCCATTCTAAAGTCTAAGCAAAACTACTACAGTACTCTACAGGAAAATAACAGGAAAACTCCAAAACAGGTTTGGTCAACAGTCAAGCTTTTACATCCTGCCATTTCAGAGATAAAGCAAACTGTAATATAGCATACAGATTTAATTTGTTCTGCACAAATGCTGCTAATTCCTTTACATGCAGTACACCCAATACAGCAGTAAGTGATGCAGATGGTGTCACTGCCACCTTCTCACTTATCACAACTCCTACCAGCATAATAAAAAATGTTCAGAAATTGAAATCCACCTCTCTTGCAGCAGACAACCTTTGAGCATAATATCTCAAAATAGCCACAGATGCCATTACTTACCTAGTATCTGTACTTCTAAATTACTCTGTATATTGTTATGCAAAGGTGGCACATCTCTTGAGTTGGTGAACTGCAGACCTGTAGCCATCTTGTCTCCTCTATCTAAAATACCTGAAAAATGTGTTCCTCTACAGTTAATCGCCTATCTAACAGAGAACAAATTACTTTCCACAATGCAGTGTATATTTAGATCTGGCCACGGCACAGAAACAGCATTATTAACTTTCGTAAATTATGTTCATGAAAGACGTTCTAAAGGTGAAGTGGTTGCGTCTCTGTTTCTGGACCTGTCATGCACTTGACAGAGTTGCACATTCTGTATTATTATTATTTAGGCTGAAGGAACTGGGCCTCACAGTGCAGTCAGTTGCTTAAGTTACCCTAGCCCCTGAACACTGAATGTATGCTAGGCAGATAGATGAGCTCTCAATTTCTCATTAAACAACATCAGATGTGCCACAAGGTCCGATATTAGGCAGTTACTCTTTAATATCTTTATAAATAAAATCAGCAACAGCCTCTGGTCCCATCAGATATCCATTATGGAGACGATTCAACACTAACATGTACAGCCCCTTCAGTACTGACAACTCCAAGATGGCCTACAGCAGTCCTTTAAAAGCCTGAGAAATGGCTTCAGCAATCTAACCTACATCCAAATGCAAAGAAAACGAAGCTAATGGTATTTCTATCTCCAGCTCAGCAGTCCGACTACTAAGGCTTAAAAATATCATCATTCACTAATGCTAGAACTGAGCTAGTCCAAAACTACTGGGTGTAATAATTGACCATTGATTAAGAATCTATCATATATCCAATGTACTGATCAAAAACAACCATAAACTAGGAATTATTATAAATTCAAAACTTTTCTATCAGACCATACACATAAGACCATAGCACAAACCTGTCAATTCCCCTGTATGCCTCTTCAGTTTTCGGAAACCTCCAGCCCTCTTAGTTATCCAAACTGAAGCAGTCGTATAAGTTTGCACATTAACTGGACACAATACAGTCTTGCACTTCAGTTTCTTAACTAGCTTGAACCACCTAATCTAATAACCTGCACTCTCGTTAAGACTGGCCCACAATGTCCTCTTTAGCCCAGACAGATGTTTTGCAACCAGTTATTAAAATGGTACTCTCCTCACAGAGAATAGTGTTTAGCGAACCAAAACTTAGTGTTTACTAAAAAGTCTAAAAATCATAATGGTGACTGCCTGTATTTTCTGTGTGTTGTAAAACTATGGAACATTCTCTGCCAACAAAGATAAGCATCTCATTTCGTATGCTATTGAAAATGTCAGGAAAATGGTCCTGTGCTTGTAACACCCGATTACTAAACTTCTACCTTAATGTAATCATCTGCCATCTATATTTTAAAATCTTAATAAAATCATATTTTTCAATAAAACAATCCCACTCTTTTACCAACACCATTAATAAGCCCACACCTTATGCAGCCAGGTGAAATAAATATCATGTCCTCACACATTCTCACCTGTTTACATTCTCAGGTGAGTAACTGAATAAAACTTGCATATGCCTCATATGCTGTCTGTGTACTGAAATTTCAATGCGACTTATTTAAACTGTATAGTAATGTTGAATGTTCTTTAGACTTGTGACTTTTTTAACATGCTGTAAATACAGTATAGTGTACTTAACATGGATTGATCAACTATTAAACTGTATGTAACTCGGCATTGTCTAGTATATTTTGTTAGCACATGCATTTTGACTGTTGTATCTTTCGGCTTTTCGTGGTTAGGGGTCGCCACAGCAGAACTCTGGTCTGCTAATGATTGGCAGTAGATTTTTACGTGCCGAGTTGCCGGCCCTGACGCACAACCTTCAACGAAGGGACACCCATTCACGCATGTCTCCACACAGAAGACGCTCTAGCTGAGAATTGAACAGGACAACATCTTACTGTGAGGCGACAAAGCTACCACAGCACCACCACCGCAGTCGCATGCAGTTTAACTGTAAAAAAAAAAAAAAAAAAAAAAAGTATGTAATGTGGAACTTTTCTCCCTGGATCTCCACTGAAAAGGGGCTTTTCTGTCAGAGTTTCTTGGTAATCACAGACTAATAAATGAAATAATTAAATGGTCTTCCATTGAGATTTTATATGTTTTCTTATGGAATCCTCAACACTAATTCTGAAGTTTGCATAAAAGTTGGCTGTCACCTCTGACTTTTTTGAAGTGCACAAAGGTACCTGTCGAGGCTGCCCCCTCTCCCTGTTGCTTTTTATTGTGTATGTTGACCGTTTGGTGGTCAGATTGTGTTCTGCTGGGATTAGAGATATTGGTGGCCTATAAATGAGGTTGGTTTTCTGTGCTAATCTTCTGTGTCTTACCAGTCCAACTAGTTACCTTCCTGAGGCAATGTGTGAAATGTAGGCATTTGGAGTGCTAGTTGGGTACTTGGTAAATTTAGACAAGAATTGAGCTTTAAGAATAAACTCCAGTTTTTCCCCAAACTGTTTGGCTAACTGTCCTTTTTTGAATAGTCAAAACAGGATGGTATATTTAGGTTTAAAGTTTGGTCTCGCAATGGTGATACCCTGGAAGTGACATATGGGAATATGTACTAAGCAATTCCTTCAAAGGTGAAAAGTCTTTCGTTCAGCTTTGGCATGGCATGGTTTGTTTCCTTTAGTATTATGCGGATCTAAGAGTACCCCTTTGCCCCCACCCAAGGGATGTTTTATTGACTTGAAGCAAATCATCACAGGGGTTTATTTGGGGGATAGGAATATAGCTTGTGAGGTACCCTCACTCCATTCCTTTCTTTGTGGTATGCCACTTACTCGTTTTGAACTTTGCACTCAACTTCTCATTGTGGAAGGACACCCCTTTAGCTCAAGTCAGGAGATTCAGTGATTTTTATAGGGCCCTTTTGTGGTATTTTAACTTACCCCCCATCCCCCTCTCTTTGGATACAATATTAACTGAAATAGTTAAATTAACCATAGGTGCATTTTAAAGGACATTTCCTTGGTTGATAGAGGTATTCCTTGGCAGGTATACCTTGGGCTGGGACCTTCACAAGCTGCAGTTGATAAGACACATTAATGTTTTATCTCATTTTGAGTTCTAGGAGCAATTAATGACTGGAGATGGTTTGATGTGGTATCAGGAGTTTCAGGTAGTGTGCGTAGTGGACAGGGATGCAGTTTGGGCATTTGGAAATCTAATAGAAAAGGCTAATTCCTTAAATTTGGTTAAGCCTGGGAGGGTTTGACCAGCCACAGTGGATTAAATTCTGGATAGACTCCGGAGAAAGTCCTTCAACTGGAAAGGGTATGACCTGAAAAACATACATCTTGATGGAATGCATCCCCTGATGCAACAATAATATTAATTAAGAAGACCTAGGAAAGACTGGAGGAGGCGAGAATTAATATGGGAAGGTGACCAGGCAGGGGTGTTCTCTTCCCCTTAGTTATTTGCTTTATATTTAGAGCCATTGGCAAAGGAAATAAAGGACTCAGAAATGCAAGGAGGTAATTGGTATGTTAATTGAGAAAAGTTAGCTTTATTTGTAGATGATATTGTTTTGTACCTGATAAATCCAGAAAAAGACATATAAGTGTTGTGGAACATTTTGAGAAGTCTTTTCGAGATAAAAAAATAATAAAGAAAATTTACGGCTATCACCTTTATTCTATTTATGCATACATTAATTGGTTCATCGGTACCCATAAAGATTAAGTGTTTAGGAGTATGGATCAAAATGCTTCTGTTATGGCAGCTAAGGATATGAGGGAAGAGACAAAAATAGAAAAATTGATAAACTGGAAGCTTTTGTTTACAGATATGGATAGTAAGATGCAGGCAATGAAAATGTCTTTAGTCAGTTTAGTTTTATATATGGATCAGGCATATTTTTTCAACCAGATCTTTCCACTGGAACAAGGTGGTTTAGGATTACCTGTTTTGAAGATATTTTTTAGAGCTACAAGTTAAGGCTGATATACAGAACACGAACAGAATGTTATAATTCAAAATGTAAAGGGATGATGAAGGAAGGGAGATGTTCAAGAAAGAGTGGGATTTTGGATGCAGATTCTTAATGAGAATAATAACCATACAAAATGTTATATTCATAAAGTAGCAGAAAGTATTCTGAGAAGTAAGTCAACATGAGAATGGAGAAAGGGGATTTTGCCAATAAGTATGAGTGCAAGTACGGGTGTAGAAAAAAAGGCAAGAGGGGACTGGAGTTTGCTGAAGAAAACTGGCAAGGAAACGAGGTATTGGGAGCAAATGACTAGAGAGGGAAAGGTAATAGAGAGGGATAAGTCCAGGAAGAAGTTTGAACTGCAGGTTAGTAACTGCCTTCCCTGTCCAGGATTGATATCACAGCACAAAGAGAAAGGGATAGGGGAATCTTGAAAGACCTGCTCTGGCAGAGTTTTTAGTTGAGTCTAGAACAAGTGTTATTCTGCATGTATTCTTCCCAATTTCCATTTATTTCTGTGTAAACTGTTCCTTCCCTTTTCTAAATATCCCATCTCTGGTTCTTGTATCTCTTTTACAATATTCAGTTACATTCTGCTTGGATTTTGATTTCTGTTTTCTAGTAATTGCTTTATTGGGAGTTAGCCAGTAGCATTCAACTTAGTAAGGCCTTTCTATGTCTAGGCAGCTCAGATCCTGTCCTCCAGCTTATAAGCTGCAGCCATTTACTCCCCCAACAATTCTGACTGAGTACTCTGTAGAGAAGTTTTAAAATCTGTCGACTATACTCCCAAAACATATGTTCCCAGTTACCACTTTCATCCCCATCACACCTCCAATGTTTGCCATCTACCTTAAGAAAAATTCTTTGAAGTCTACTTTAGATATAAAATGTCTATATAAACACTTCTTTCAAGTAAAAATCCTAAACCTTCTGGACTTTGCTGCGTACTTGGGAGACGTACACATGTTCCCCCATTGTTCTATTGTAAATTGCTTTTCCAGTCTTTCTTAATCTTTTCTAACCTCTTCTGTTTGATTCATAAAGTTATCATGTAGTATAGCATGGATGGGAGCAGTGGTGCAGCGGTTGTATTGTTGCCTCACAGCAAGAGGTTCTCTGGTTCGATTCTCTCCTGGAATGCCTTCTGTGTGGAGTCTACATGTCCTCTCTGCGCTTGTGTGGGTTTCCTCCAAGTGTTCCGGTTTCTTCCCACATTTCAAAGACATGCACCTGAAACGTTTCTCCCCATGCATCTGCTGAAAATTGGCTTTGTTCCAAGTCAGACTTTCCCTGTAAACAAATGTTAAATAAATAAATATATGGTCTACTAATTGTCCATTTTTAACAGCAGCTTCTGTTCCAGTCTCTACTAAAAATGTACTAGAGATAGTCTTTCACTTAAGACTTTCTTATCCCTTTTTCTTTGCCTATGCTCTGATATCAATCCCTTGTTAGGGAAGGGAGTTTCTAACTTGCAGTCCAAAATTCTGCTTGACCTCATTCTGTTACTTTTCTGTCTCTTGCTATTTACTCCCATGACCTTGCTTCCTTTGCCAGTCTTCTCTAATAAATTCCAGTCCCCTCTTGCATATTATGTATACCCCAACTTGCAGTCATCCCTTTTGGCAAAATCTCCTTTCTCCATTCCCACGTTGACTTAGTTCTTAGAAAACTTTCTACAGATTTATGACTATAATATTGTATATGGTTGTTCCCCATAAGGATCTGCATCTCAAATCCTACTCTTTCTCAAAGGTCCCCATTTCATCAGCTATTTCCATTTTGATTTATAACCTCCTGCTTGTGTTATGTATGTTAGCCTTAAATGCCTAGCTCTAACATATCCATTCAAGTCAGGTAATGCTAAACAACCTTGATGTCCTTCACTAACACTGTTTCAGTATTCTTTAAAATAGGGATACCCTGCCAAGGGCAGCCCGTATACCAAAGCCTTTTAGTTGTAAAGGGTACGCCGTACGTCACACGTATGTTCCCAGCACACAGCATAGGGCACAAAGGTAATAGCTGGACATATCATCCCTAGAATTTCTTTGCCGACAGTCTGAATGCCATCTTTGACAGTCAGTCTGATTGCATGTTCATCTGCTGGCTTCTACCACTTTCAGATAAGTGCCCTGTTGGGTTTTTTGATTTTTATTATTTTAAGTTTGCCTTGTTTCTGATCATTGAGTTTCATGTTATTCAGAAAGGGGAAATGCTAGTGCCAGGAGACAGATTCTCCATAAAGATCATCACGAGCAGTGTTTGTTCCGTTTAGGGGCTTCCCACAACCATATGTCTTGCAAGATTTGTCAGTCCTTTGTCCCCAAGACATTGCAGAGTCTGCATTCTTCCCTTGTGATTTACCGTGAGAGCTAACAACTTAAATTGTTGGTTAAAGATACCACAGAAAGATCTTCCTGCCTGAGGGCCAGATGTCTGTAAAGAAAAAGGCCTGGAAAGTGTAGTCTGATTCGTCAGCTGTATCTCCTCCACCTGACATTCCTCTTGAGGCTGGTGTAAGCCCGGAGGATCATCCGGTTTCTTTCTTGGATTCCTCTGCCGCTACTGCTTCTGAGGCTGGTACAGACCCGATTATACACACATCCATGGAGGTTTTGTAGATGTCTGCCTTGGATGTACAGGGGGAACCATGGTTGGTTATTACTGAAAGACCTAGGGGTGTTCCCCAACTTTTAGTTAAGGAAGAGGTTCCAGCTACCATTATTGAGTGCCATCCAGGGGTCAGGGCCTCCAAATTTTTTTAAGACTGACATCCCACTCAAAAAGAAGCAGAAAACTAAACACATTTCACTTGCTCCAAATGATCCTCAGAGTGAATGGCAAAACCTCACTCAAGGCTTGTTTATTGTCCTTATGGTTCTCAAGCCTCCACAGTGTGTTTCAGTTCCTACTCCACCCTGGTCTTCTACCCCTAACAGACCCAGGGAGCAGGATTCTTCTGAGGGAGATGCTGCTGATTCTCACAAAAAAATCCCTGACTTATTCCTCCCAAATTCCTTTGCTACTTGACTATGGTTCTGAGGAAGAAGACTCTATCAATTCTGACTGTCCTTTTGAGAAGATTTCTTTTGGTAATACTATTTCCAGAATGATGGAATTTCTCAAATGGGACTGTGCTCAAGTGTCTGATGTTCAGAAGAGGTACTATGAGCTTCTACAGATGGAGTCTCCTAGGCTGTCTGATGTTCCTCCTGTTCTTGCAGCCTTGCTGGATGTCTTTTCCACTGCTTCTCAGGCTCCTGACTCCCAACACCCTCCTCCCAAAAAAAAGAAAAACTGTTTTATAAAGTGCTTGAGGACTGCAAGTTTCTTTCTAAGTGTCCCTGTGCTGACTCCTCTGGTGTCGGTGACTTTGGATAAGCCTTCCAAATTGTTCCCTTCTACTAAATTGTTATCTGATAAGGATAGCAGAACCATGGAGAAGCTGGGTAAGAAGGTGTGTACTTCTGCTACCGTAGTTTTTAGAGATATTGACTTTCAGACATGTATGGCTAGGTACGTTTTGGCTCTCCTCTCTCAAGCATGTCAGGCTATTTCTGATCTCCTTGATTCTGAGGTGAAAGCCTCTGCTCTTGCTTTGCCTGGGATGTCCTCCCAAGTAGCCCATCATTCCGTTAAATGCAGCTATGATGCAGCTGATGCTTCAACTTAAGGCTGCTGCTTTTGGATCTGTTTTGAGGAGTTATTCCTAGCTCAGACTTCAGCATTTCCCTGATGATATCAAGGCTAAACTAATGGATGCTTCTCTGGATAATGAGCATTTGTTTGGTGGTGCTGCTGCAGAGTTCAGGTTGCTACAAGAAAAGGGCAGGCCTTACAGGAGTTGAAGCTTATTTTTGTTTCTCCTGTGCCTAAGTTTCAGATGAATTATCATAATAGGCCTGCCTTTGCTCGTAGACAGTTTTACCCTCCCACCTAAAGGTAAAATGGGTTTTAGAAAGGCTCCCCCTCCTAGGCTACCCACAATCCTTCTACTCAGAAGCCTCTTTTTCCTGACAAACCAGCTGCTGTCTGACTATTCTGTTCTCAGTCACATTCCTCTTTCTCTTCCTATTTGGGTAAAGGTCACCCAAGACTCATCAGTTCTTTCCATAATTCGCCAGGGTTATTACATGGTTTGGAAATCCTCCCTCCCCCTTTTTGGGCATTCCTCAGCATCCTCGGGAACAACTGCCCTTTTTTCAGGAGGTGTTTCATGGCCTGTTAACTCTAGGAACAATTCAGGAATTTCCATCTCCTCAGAGGAGGAAGGGGTTTTACTCCAGAATGTTCTTGAATCCCAGGAAAGGAGGCACCTGGAGACCCATTCTAGATCTTTCTCAGCTAAATGCACTTTTTTTCACTTTCAAATATTTTATTGCATTTCAAATAGTGTATATCTTTTAAAAAAGCAATTAGCAGTAACAATATGTACATAACTTAATCAGATATGAACACTAGAGTAAGAAAGAATTTGAAAATGTATAACAAGAAGTTAATAGAAATATAAAAAAATAACTACAAAGGTGTCTAGCCAGAATACTTGAGATTTGATTTCTGCTGATGACATGACTTAAGATGAGTTGCAGTCTATTTTCTCTAATATTTCCATAGTTAACCATGAATTGCAGTATGAAGTGATTCTCAGCTAAACACCTTTTTGAAGGTCCCTTCAATGCTCATTTCCTCATCTACTTCCTTGGGCTTGTCTAGTTTCCCTGGATCTCAAGGATGCTTATCTACACATTCCTATTCATTCCCTTTTCAGAAAGGTTTTACATTTCTCTGTTGCTTCCTAGAATTTTTAGCTTTCTGCTTTGCCCTTTGGCCTCTCTACTTCCCCAAGGGTCTTCACCAAATGCCACACTCCTGTGTTTGCTTTCTGCAGGCTGAGGGGGGGGATGCAGGTCTTTCCCTACCTGGGCAGTCTGCTTATTCAAGCCTTCTCTCAAGAGGTCTTACTTCAGCATCTACGCTTTACCATTTCTCTCTTGCAAAGCCTGGGTTTAACAGTAAATTTCCTGAGGTAATTTCTGATTCCTTTTCAGGATCATGTTTTTCTGGGTTGCAGGTTCCAGACTGTTCCAATCTGGCATCCCTGCATCTTCTCAAGGCCTTAACTCTCCTTGTTTTCTTTCACTTCCTTCCTCCTCTGGCTTCAGTCACATGCAGAGAATTTATGAGGTCTCTGGGTTACATGGCTTCCACCATTCCCTATGCTCCCTCTAGCCAATCTTCAGAAGAAAGCTTCAGTGGTCCCTAAAGTCAGTTTGGCTTCAACATTCTCATCCTTTAAATTTTCTATTCCGTGAACAGAACCCACAAATGTTTGTCTGTTTTATCCGGACCAGATGAGCGACATGGTGTCAGAACTGGGAATTGGAAGAGCAACTTCAAGCCATGAGGTGGAGAGTCGAATGTGAAGGCAGACTAAGCAGGTTGAGTGAAACAGAGCTCAGACAAACAAAAAAGTGCCAGAAACAAGCTAAAAGTAAAGAAAAGTGTACAAATGATTTATTTGGCAAAGAAAATGAAAGAGTATTTATAAGGCACAAAATGCATTATTAATCACACAAGTAGCACAAAAACGTATTATTAAGCAAATGAAAGACACAAACCGCATTATTAATTAAATGAAATGTTTGAAACCACAGTATCTGATAAAACTAGCAAAACTATTCATATGGGGCTCAGAATTACCTTTGGTTTGCATAACGAGCATGTTTAAAGTAAAACGGGCACAAGAAAAGTAAAGTGAGCATGTTAAGAGATTAAATGGGCATAACGAATACAATAAAAGGGCAAATTAGGCTTAATGTGCAAGGCGACTGCGTGATCTTTAGTAAAAGACCATTTTGGGCACAAACTACTATTTCACATTGACCGACACCATTCAAAGCATAACTAGAGTTGTTCGAAAAATCTCAGTGTGTGCAAAGTGTTTACAGTGTGTGTGCTTTATTACGGTGCAATTATTTCAGAGTTTGCTGTGTGCAAAGTACAGTTATATTGCAAAATGCAGTCAAAGTACAGCCATTTTGAAAAGTTTCTTGTGCTGTGTGCATTTATTTGCAGAAAGCCACCATTGTTTCTTACACTGTGCAGTTAATTTCGCAAAGTACAGCCTTTTTGAAAGGTTCAAGTGCTGGATACAGTTTAATTGCAAAGTGCATTCATTTCCAAGTGTTTCTTACTCAGCTTTTTCTACCGTGTACAGTTTATTCGCAAAGTATAGTCATTTAGAAGTATTTCTTACACTGATAAGAAGTGGTTTCATAAAGTACAGTGATTTGAGTGTTCTTGTGCTACAGAGACTTATTTGGTAAAGTGCAGTTATTTCAAAGAGTTTGTTGTGCTACTGGGCATAATTACAAGTAAGTTATGACATATATTTGTGTGTATGTTCGTACATGATGTCAAGCACCTTCACTACTGTGTGTTGTTATGGCAGATGTATTTTGCAGACCAGGTCCACTTGTGTTTGATCATAATGTAGCAGGAAATTGGAGAGTACTCTAGCAGGAATACAATATTTTTATACAAGCAGCTTTTTCTGACAAAGATGCACAGGCAAGGGCATTAATTTTGCTTAACTTTGGTGGGTCAGAGGCCATTGTAAAAGAGTGTTCATTTCTGTATGCACCAGAAGTATATGCAGGAGAGGGGGGGGGGACCGCTATATTGTAGTACCGGCTAAATCAAGGGAAGACTGAGTGCTTAAAATGTAAATTTAGAGGAATGTGCAACCCCCAGACATATGTTACATTAGAGAGGCACTTATTTTACACAAGAAACCAAAAGCTAGGTGAAACCTTTGCAGCTTATATCACTGACTTGAGAAACAAAGCTAAAACTTGCAGATTTGGTGACTTGAAAGATGAGTTAATAAAGGACAAGATTGTGTGTGGTGCAGTGAGAAATATTTTGCTTTGTGACCGGGATTTAACATTAAGCAAGGGCATAGAGATTTGTATAATCCATGTGCTAACAGAAAGGCACACAAGTATGCTTGCAAGTGATAAGAGCATGGTTTCAACAGCCTCTAGAGCAAACATAGACAGCATACAACACGTAGCAAGCAGAAACAGGCCTAAGCAGCAGCAACCCCTGTAGCTGTGGCAGGGAGACCTTGGAGCTTTCTAGCAAGTTCCAAGACCAGCTCAGTGAGAAGGGCATGTCCAGTACAATATGAGTGAGTCAGCAAAACCCAAGTCAAGTCTTATTGTTAACTGTCATAATTGTGGTGCTAGCCATGAGTCTAAAAGAGAGACGTGCTTAGCATTTGGTCAACAAAGCCACAAGTGTAAAAAAAACAGAATAATTTTCAAAAGTTTCGTGAATCAAGCAAGCCTCGTTCATTTGTTAAGAAAGTTCACTCAAAAAAGCAAGTTGATTATGTAGAAAGCTGCAACCCTACCTTCTATGTAGATGGTGTGTCAGTGGTCTGTGAAAAGGTTAATGTAGTAGATTTGTTGACAAAGAATTAAGTATTTTGTACTGTTCTGATCAATGGTAAACCCACAGAGCTCAAAGTAGATACTGGTTCAAAGTGTAATGTAATGTTGGCAGAAGCATTTGCTAAAGTGAGAGCTGGTGAGCAACTTAATTTGGTTAATTGTGCAAAGCTTGTTGCTTATGTAGTTGAAGAGATTCAAACCCAAGGCTCAGTAATGCTTTCATGCTGTTCAGCTGGGAACAGTTACAGCTTGCAATTTTATGTAGTCAGAAGACCCGTGCAGTCATTATTAGGTCTCCGAGACAGTTTAAGAATGAAACTGCTTTCCTTTACTAAAGAAGTACATCATGTAAGCACATACCCCAAATCCAGCTTCAGTGAAACTATTTTCCTCAAAGTATGCTGATGATGTCCTTCAAGGATGCATCTGCAGTCCTTACATATGGGTTGTCCTGCCTCAGGCAGCCCTTCGGTCGGCCGGATTCCAAAGTCTGGGTCCGGCGTCGGCTGATGTCGCCCTTTTCCCTGACGTCAGAGCGCCTGGGGTATAAAAGCATCAGCCGACGCCATCTTCCCCAGTCTTTCTTGCCGCGCGGTGCCCGAAGCAGAAGCAGTTCGCAAGTGCCGGTCGGCCAGCTCCTGTGATTTCAGCTACCGAAGTCTTCAAAAAAGCTAAGTACCCCGTTGGGGACTCTTTCTTGCCTCAGCCGATGTCAGATCAAACGGTTAAAGTTAATAATTGTTTAAAATGTGGGAAACAAATACCTCATAAGGATTTCCACTCTTACTGCTTACCTTGCCTAGGCCCAGACCACGACGTCTTGGCCTGTACAGCCTGTGCTTCCTTCAATAGACGCACTCTTAGGCGTCGGGTAGAGTTTGCAGAGGAATATTTTGGGCAAATTTACTGTTATAAAATGCCATCGGAGCTTCCGACAGCTCATTTACCCAAAAAACGTAATGAGAAGGACCGACACACGCGGTCCGCGGTTCCGGCCAACTCCACGCCCAGGCCTACCGCTAATGTCTCGGTCTCTGCTGAAACCGAATCTCTACCGATTCCGACCGACGACACCGCACAGCCGGTACCAGAGGCTTCCACTGGGTCGGTCTTAGAATTACCTTCTGAAACCGGTGCTCCGGAGATATCCGACACCATTTCTGTGGATAAAACTACCCCAGCATGTGGGGCAGCCAGGCCTCCTGTATCCATGTCCATTAAGGCCTTTACTCGTGCTAAAGCTGCTAAACAGCCAAAATCTCTCCCTCCCAAGGCTATTCCTTAGGGATCCTCTACAGGTTCACAAATTTTAAGCTTAGCTGAGGACCTTATCTCCTTAATCAGGGGCTCTCAGCCACACCCAGACAGGGGCTCTCAACCTCCTCCAGGCAAAAGGCCCAGGGTTGAGCAGACAGATCCCCAGTCCTCTGATGAGGCCTCAGATGACTCTGCCCTTTCAGATTACCAGGAGGAGGCCTTTCCGGCCTACGAGGATTCTGATGCAGAGGAATCCATTCCCTCGGCCTCCCCCCCTGAAGAGTTGTCCTTTGGGGAGACTCTTCACTCCATGAGAGAGCATTTTAAATGGCAAGGACAGGAATTCTCTGATTCCAGGAAGAGGTTAAGGACTTTTTTGCATTTGCCTCAGCATAGACCTTTGGCTATTCCTCCTGTTTTAAATGTCATAGAGGATGTGTACTCCGAGTCTAGTATTTCCCCAGACTCCCTCCCTCCGGCTCCTGTCAAACCCGGCAGGTACTACAGGGTCCCGGACACACATCTATTCCTTTACAAGGGCCACTCAGCTGACCCAGAAACTATTTCCCAGGGGCCTAAAGGGGTTGCAGCCTCCACTACTAAGAACCCACTTCCTTCTGAAAGGGAATCCAGGGCCTTAGAGAGATGGGGTAAAAAAGTGTACACTTCTTCCACTCTTTCTATGAGAGCATTGAATTTTCAATTCCATATGATACAGTATCAAGAATATCTGTTAGATGAATTGCATAAAAAACTAACCTCACCTGAACCCCTAGATCGCAAGGCACTTCAGGATCTGGTGCATAACTCCCAGCAGGTTAGCAATAATTTTTTACAGTGTGGTTATGATGCATTGGAAGCTTTATGTAGGTCAGCAATGACAGGTGCAGTCATACGTAGACATGCTTGGCTGAAGGAACAAACACTGCCAGATCATGTTAAAGCAAAGCTTCTGGATGCACCCCTGGAAAAACAAAAGTTATTTGGTTCCACGGCTCAAGAGGTCTTAAAGAAATTTGAGGAAAAGGCTAAGTCAGTACAGACAGTCAAAGATTTTCTCCAGGTCCAACCACCAAGATTCAGCAGAAATTGGCCTTCTAAGAATTGGTCCTTTCCAGACTCGCACAGATTTCAAAGAGGCAAAAATAGGCGTGCCAGAGGTAGAGGACAAGCTAGAGGCTCCTACAGAGGACGTCATTGGCAGCCTCCTAACCAAAGAGGTAGTGCAGGACCTACACCTGCTGCACAAGGACAAACTCAATGAGTTGACTCTGATCCTGCCAACCAGGGCTCAATTGGAAGCACCTTTGGGCGGAAAGCTATCTTTATTCTCAGAAAATTGGCACAGTATTACAAGGGACAAATGGATACTGCAAATAATAGACAAAGGATACAGATTCCATTTTCATACATTACCAAAAAGACAAGGCATGCCAAATCTGCCACCGAATCAAAGGACAGAGGCTTTCAAGCAAATTTCCAACCTACTGCAAATGAAAGCAATAGAAAAGGTTCCTCTCATAGAACAAGGCCAAGGATTTTATTCCAGACTATTTCTTGTCCCAAGAAAAGAAAAGCAATGGAGGCCTATTCTGGACTTGTCCGCACTAAATACTTACCTCATTGTGCCAAAATTCAAAATGCTGACCTTACAGCAACTCCTTCCCATGCTGGGCAAGGTGTCCTGGCTGGTAACTCTAGACCTCAAGGAGGCATACCTGCATGTCCCTATCAGACAAAGTTGCAGAAGACACCTCAGATTTCTTGCAGGTTCAGAGCATTATCAATTCTCAGCATTGCCCTTTGGCTTATCTGCTGCACCCAGAGTATTCACGAAATGCCTGGCATCAGTAATTGCACATTGCAGACTTCAGGGGATTCATAGGTTCATAGGTTCATAGATTAGTACTAAGCTAACTGCCCTTGCGAGCCATTTTAAGCCTAGCCAATTATCCCTTGTGAGACTCAAACCCTGCACCTTGTGTTTGTAAGGCAAACACCTTAACCATTAGGCCATCCTCCCAACCCTCCCACAGTCAAAATATACCCTTACCTGGACGACTGCCTTATACAAGTGGACAGCCAACAAACATTGGTAAAACATTTGAATTATGCCATCCGCCTACTTCAGGCTTTGGGATACACAGTCAACATTCAGAAATCAAGTCTTGTTCCATCCCAAAGAATAATTTTTCTGGGTGCAAAACTAGATAAACCACCCAAATGGCTTTTCTCACAGAAGAAAAACAAGAACAACTACCGGATTATTTCAGAAACCTGACAAAACAAACCCAACTGACTGCAAGGAAAATCCTGCAGGCCCTGGGTTTCATGGCATCTTGCATTCTTCTGATTCCACAAGCAAGGCTGCATATGAGAAAACTACAATGGTACCTAAGGAGTCTATGGTCTCAACACAGTCACAGCCTAGAAGCTTTGATCCCCCTCATTCCATGCCTTCAAAAGGAATTTCTGTGGTGGGCTCAAGCAAGCCAGTCAAACATGGGTCTGCCTTTCAGCAAACCAAATATCAGCCAAACCATTACAACGGACGCCTCAGACCATGGATGGGGAGCGCACATGGAGGGCAGATGCATTCAAGGTCAATGGACACAAACAGAATTTCGCCTGCACATAAACCAAAAGGAAATGCTGGCAGTGATACATTCAATCGAGGCCTTCAAGCACTTCCTACATCAAGGCCACCTGCTAATAAAGACAGACAATACCACAGTTATGTGGTACATAAACAAGCAAGGAGGTACCCATTCTTACCCTCTTTGCAGGCTGGCAATGAATCTTTGGGAACTTTCCCTAAAACTCAATATAGAGCTGCAATCCCAGTTTGTACCAGGAAAAGACAATGTACTGGCGGACAGCCTAAGCAGAAACATCATGGATCCACACGAATGGATGCTGCACCCAGACACCTTTCTTCAAATAACACAATCATGGGGAAGGCCGGACATAGATCTTTTTGCCTTCCACCACAACCATCAACTGAAGAAATTCTGCACAAGGACATACCACCCACAAGCATGGAAAGTGGACACTCTCTCTCTTTCAGCTGGAATACTCTAACAGTATATGCATTTCCACCTCTTCCGCTAATGACCAAGGTCTTACTGAAGATCAGGACATTACAACCAAAGGTGATTCTGATGGCTCCGGACTGGCCAAGACAACACTGGTACCCACTGTTAAGGAGCTTGTCACGCACGAAACCGTGGCCTCTACCACAATGGCCACTTCTTCTGACACAGCACAATTACAAAACTCTGCACTCCAGCCTAAAAACCTTGCAGCTGACAACAGGGAAAATACCTTGACTCCTCGCCTGGATAAACTATCCAAAAGGGTAAAGGATATCATCAAGGAAGCTCGGCGCCTTCCACAAGAAAGGCATATTCAGCAAAATGGAAAAGATTTTGCACTTGGAACTCCACAAAGGGCCAAGATCCGACTAATGAGCATTCCACATATCCTGGAATACTTGGCAGAAATGCTCCATAATGGCCTTTCTTACTCTTCCATAAAAATTCATGCTTCAGCAATTTCAGCAGAGTACAACACTGATCCACCTGTATTTTCTCATCCGCTGCTAAAGCAGTTTCTAAGAGGGATAAAAAATATCAACCCTCCAAGGAAACCACCAGTGCCTACATGGGACCTTAACTTCATGTTGGAAAAATTAACTCTACCTCCCTTTGAACCGGCAGCATCTGCAGAACTACAGTTCCTGTCTTGGAAGACTGCCTTCCTTCTGGCCATAACCTCAGCAAGAAGAGTATCTGAGTTACAGGCCCTCATGGCAGTACAACCATTTCTTACTTTTCATCAGGACAGAGTCTCATTGAGAACCAATCCTTCATTCGTGCCAAAGGTGGTATCCAGGGTCTCACTGAACCAAGCTATTCACCTGCCTACCTTCTTTCCAAATCCACAAAATAAAGGAGAGAAAGTTCTTCATACCCTGGACATTCACAGACAGTTACGCTACTACTTGGACAGAACTAAGACTTACAGGAAAACTGACCAGCTTTTTGTAGCATATGCTGCTGGTGTACAAGGAAAAGCAATTTCCAAACAGACAATTTCAAAATGGATAGGGAATTGCATTCGATTCTGTTACTCTTTTCATGGCAAAACTGTGCCAGCCAACATTAGGCCTCATTCCACCAGAGCCACAGCCACCTCCACAGCCTTCTTAAGAGGGGTGGCTACAAAGGACATCTTAGAAGCTGCTACATGGAGCTCTGTGCATACATTTTCCAAGCATTACAACTTACCTTTATATTCCAGATCCAGAGCAGGCTTTGCTACTGCAGTCCTGCAGGGCATTTTAGCTACACCATCCTTTTCTTAGGTCCTACCACCCCCAGCTTGGCTATGGTATTTTACCCATATGTAAGGACTGCAGATGCATCCTTGAAGGACATAGTACAGTTTTGTACCTACCATAAATGTAGATGTCCGATAGGTATGCATCTGCAGTCAGGATTTCCCTCCCTCCTACCCCTCTGTGGTATTCCTTGAGTATTTATCCCTCTTTCTAGCTAGCTGGGGTTATCTATTATGGTGTATTTGTTTTTTATTACTGTGCATGTTTGGAATTTTTTGCATCTCTCCAAATTTAGCCTTCATTAGAGGGCACCTGGCATCTGGGGCAAGAAAAACTGAGGAAGATGGCGTCGGCTGACGCTTTTATACCCCAGGCGCTCTGACGTCGTGGAAAAGGGCGACATCAGCCAACGCCGGACCCAGACTTTGGAATCCGGCCGACCGAAGGGCTGCCTGAGGCAGGACAACCCATATGTAAGGACTGCAGATGCACACCTATCGGACATCTACATTTATGGTAGGTACAAAACTGTACTTTTTTGACGAGATAAGCAAACTTCCAGTTGTATACACAATGAAAGTAGACCCAGAGGTCAGTCCAGTGGTCAGACCAGCAACAAGAGTTCCAATAGCTCTGCAGGACAAAGTCAAGGTTCAGTTAGACAAAATGATGCAGAAAGGTGTGATTTGTCCAGTCGCAGAACCAACTGAATGGGTATCATCCATGGTAGCTGCTCATAAGAAAAATTCAGATGAAATCCGCATATGCATTGACCCAAGAGACGTGAACAAGGAGTTAAAAAGACTTCATTCTATGGGTACAGTTGAGGAGATTGATGCCCGCATGCCAAATGCCACTGTTTTTATCTGTCTTAGATGCAAAGAGTTCATTTTGGCAAGTGATGCTTGATTGTAAGTCTTTACTATTGACTACTTTCAGTACTCCATTTGGTAGATACAGATTTCTCAGGATGGCTTTCGTAATTAATTCTGCCAATGAAGTCTTTCAGCATGCAATGGATCAAATGTTTTCAGGCTACCCATGTGCAATAATAGTTGATGATTTACTAGTTGGAGGTAATGGTGAACCAGGGCATGAAAGAAACCTCAGGAAAGTTCAGCTTTTTCAGGAACACATGAGCTTTGTTATGGCTTCTGACACCTCAATGGTAGGAGATGGGAACATGTGTGTAGTTAGGAATAACGCATTTCAAGAGAGAGCTGAAAAAGTTAATGAAACAATAGTAAGCTCTAAGCATGGAGCATGTACATTACATACCAAGTCTAGTTTCACTATTTACAAATATACGGAGACTGTAATTGATGACACTGCCTTTGATGTATTTACAAAAGGCTTGCATTTTGTTCCATCAAAAAACTGCAACATACCCCTTACTTTAATTGATGTCAGGTTATTCACTAGAAGTCTCAATTTACAGCATTTATTCAAACAGCAAATACCCACACCTTCGGATTTGGACAGGAAAAGCTTATACAATCCCCCCATGCATTTGTTAATCAAGCTTTTTGAGCAGTTGGTAGAAGATGAGCTTAGGAGTTTAAAGTACATTCAATCTGACAAAGCTAACTTCAAGCAAGTGGAGTTCGATTTCATTCAAATGTTAAAGAATGAAAAAATAAGGGTTATGAAACCCAATAAAGGGGGGGGGCATTGTCCTAATGTATGAGAATAATTATGATGACCATCTCTACCAAATGTTACAGGATGATAGTCAATATACACCAGTTTCTAGAAACGAAGTGCATATTTTTTGGTCCAAGATTAAGTACTCCTTGAATGATCATTTATGGCAAGGGGTCATTAATGAAAAACTGTTTAATTTTACATTTGTCCCGAAACCTAGGTCACCGATAATATTTGGGATTCCTAAAACGCACAAAGGGCTTGACCCTTTGCCATTTAGACCAATAGTGGCGGGTAGTGGAGGCATAACAGAGCCACTATCAAAATTCATTGAGCATGTAGCAAAAAAATTCACATATTTGTTAAGCTATGTGTGTAGGGATTCCTGGGAATTCTTACAAAAGATTCCCTGCAGCAGCTTTGAATCAGACATACTGATGGTAACCATTGACATAAAAGATCTATTCCCAAGCATACCTCATGATATTGGGTTGCAATGGTTTGGTGAATTTTTCATGAAGGAAACAAATCTTGGTCCAAATTTAACAAACTTGATTGTTGAGTTCATGAGTACAGTGTTGGAAAACAACATTGTATTTTTTAATGGAGAATTGTTTAAACAGCTTAAGGGGGTAGCAATGGGGGCACCTTGTGCCACCATCTATGCTAACATTATTCTTCATAGATGGGAACATGAAAATGTATTTATACCCCCATGGAACCAGCATTTGCTGTTCTACAGGAGGTTCTTGGATGACATATGTATCCTGTGGAGGGGCACGCAGGATTTGTTATCGGAATTCCTAACTCATATAAACAACTCAACTAATTTTTTAAAATTCACTCATGCAATAGAATTGCATGAATTGCACTATCTTGATGTGAATTTATACAAGGACTACAGTAACAAAACTTTTCAATCGAAAATTTACCGTAAGGCCTCATTTTCAAACTCGTTTCTGCATTTCCAAAGTGCCCACCCTTTTGCCCAAAAAAAAGGGATTCTCAAAGGCCAGTTGATTAGGGCTTCAAGAATGTGCAGCACGGAGAAGGATTTTCAGAATGAGGTCATGACATTGCAAAAAATGTTTTTAGAAAGGGGTTATCCTTTAGATTTATTTCAGGTTTTGCATAATGAAGTGAATAGCAAAAGAGGCACATTGTATTCCCCTTTATTGGGCAAAGAGCTCGTTAAAGATCAACTAGCTGTTGAAGGAGAAAAGAATAATGAAAAAAACAATGAATTTATGGGACCTAAATTCATATACACCTTTTGTAGTCAGGCAGAGGACATAGAGAGAACGATTACAAAATTTTGGCCACTTTTAACAGCACATGAAGAATTTAAGAATATTCTACCAAGCAGACCGAAGTTCATTAGAAAGAAGGGTGTTAATTTGAAGCACATGTTTGAAAGAAGGGCAAGGTTAGATAATGTAAAAGCAGTAACAACAACAAAAAAACCTGGCACATTTAAATGTGGAGCATGCCAACAATGCCATGCAATTTTGAATGGTAAAGGCATATATCTACCTTCTAGAAAGATGAGTTGATTCTCCCATGCACTTTACATGTAACTCGAGGGGTGGTTTATTTAGCTGTGTGCATGTTTTGTAAAAGTTTTTATGTAGGAAAGACAGAAAGGGAAATCAAGAAGAGAATGTACGAACATTTCTATGAGATAACCAAAAATAAGGAAACAAATGCCCTTTTTAAGCATTCTCTTATATGTCCTAATAACAATTTCAAATTCATGATTCTGGAGCAGATTAACAAGGACTTGAGAGGTGGTGATTGGGAAGCTACCCTAGAATATAGGGAGCTAGTGTGGCAGCTCAAACTAAATGCAGCAAGCTGGCCTGGTTTAAACGATACTATCAGCATAAAACCTATTTTAAAATTAAGAAGGGCCAGATTATAAATACATTTCATCAGTGGTAGTGGACTGATACATAGCCACATGGTCTTTCCGGTGGACTGTATTAGGACAGGCAAGGGGTTCATCTGCCTAGGTACATGTTTTCCCAACTCATTTTCATTTCCTTGTTTCCTGTCTTTGTTTTGTTTTGTTTTGTTTTGGTTTATCTCTGTTTGCACCTGGATCTGTCTGTACATTTATTTCTTCAACTGCACACTCATCCACCGCTCAGGGCATTATTTGTTAGGTTCACTTTTGTGATTGTTTATTCACAAACATGCAATTACGTACAAATAGGAGTAAATGTTTTGCATTTTAGCAAAAAGATTTTTTTATGTGCTTAATTTGCACAAATATCAACAATATTACTAAACTATTGAACATGAGATATAATAGTGGGTAACAAAAGGTTTTTAATTGTGCATAATGGGTTGTGTATGTATCTGTATGTTTAGCTATATTTTATTAGGTAGTTTTTTAATTAAATGTATGTATTTAATTAGTTTTCAATTAGTTTTAATTGAATATTAAATTGTCTAATTGATTGCAAGCAGCTATTTAAGCCGATATGGCAGAATGGTTCAACAACTTGATAAAGCTAGGAATATCCTAGCGAAAGCGCTTGTACTACGTGATTTTGTTGGTGTCGTGTTTTTACATTAAAGACCAGTTTGTGGATTTATTTGAACCTGGTGGTGTCAGCTCTGTGGTCGTCTACTTGTTCCTGGTCCTGCTCTTTGTTTTTACTGATTTACCAGTACAGGCTTATGACCAGATCCTCCTAAACAAGCAGCCATTCCTGATATGCCAGCTCCAGACACTGTCCAAGCCTTACAGCATTTTCTTGATATGGTTAACTATTTGGGCAAATTTATTCCTGATGTTAGTGAGTTATCAGCACCTTTAAGAGAGCTGGCATGCAAAAATGTTGCATGATCATGGTTAGAACAACACCAGAGAGCATTTGATAACCTCGTACAGCAAATTGCTAACCTGCCTACATTAAGATACTATGATGTCCACAAACTAGTAGTTCTTTCCTGTGATGCGCCATAGTTCAGTCTTGGTGCAGTTGTTCTTTAATAGGGCAGACCTGTTGCCTATGCATCTAGAACTCTTACCCAAACTGAAATGCAGTATGCTCAAATTCAGAAGGAACTTTTGGCAATTGTGTTCGCATGTTTAAAGTTCCATGATTATATTAATGGCTGAGCAGTCCAAATAGAAACTGACCATCAACATCTAGTTACTATTTTAAAGAAGCCTATGCATTCCGCTCCAGCAAGACTACAAAGAATGATGCTCAAATTGCAAAAGTACAATTTCAAAATGGTCTATACACAGGGTAAACTTCTATATCTGGCCTGATACCTTATCCAGTTCATCCAGAAATACCACAGAACAGCTTGATGTAGAGAATTTTGACTTTGATGTCATGGAAGTGGACGGCGCAGTGGTGCAGAGGTAGCATTGTCATCTCGCAGCAAGAGATTCTCCGGTTTGATTCTCGGCTGGGGTGACTTCTGTGTGGAGTCTGCATGTCCTCCCTGAATTCGTGTGGGTTTCATCCGGGTGCTCCAGTTTCCTCCCACGTTACAAAGACATGCATTCGGAGCATTTCTCCCCGGGCATCCACTGAAAATTGGCTCGTTCCAAGTCAGACTTTCCCGGTTAACAAATGTAAAATAAAATAAAGTGCGTACTTTTTCTACCACGAGACTTGAGCTGAGAGATCATACAGTGACTGATCCAGTTTTACAAAACCTCAACCACTTCATCAATGTATGGCCGTCAAAGCAATCCTGTGTACCACCAGAAGTACAACCTTATTTTCCATACAGAGATGAGATGCCGATGGAAGATGGTATCATTTTCAAAGGTCCAAAAGTTATTGTTCCTACTTCCTTACAACATGAATACATTCAAATTTTGCATCATGGCCACCCAGGTTCCAATTCTACCAAAAGAAGGGCAAGAGGACTAGTATTTTGACCTATTCTAGCAAAAGACATTGATAAAAGTGCTCTCTTCTTGTTCAGTGTGCAACAGTGCTAAGCCGCATTTGTAAAAAGAGCCACTTCAGCTAAGCCAAATTCCTGAACTGCCTTGGTCAACAGTAGCAAGTGACATATTTGTGTGGAACAGTCAGCATTACTTAGTGTTGGTAGACACTTATTCGAACTGTGTGAGCTCGATTTGCTACCTAAACTAACGTCCAGTGCTGTTATTACCAAGATGAAACATCATTCCTCAGTCCACGTTAGTCCACACTAAGTTATTTCTGACAATGGTCAGTTGTTTCAGAGATTTGCTAAAGAGCTGGACTTTATCCATGTTACTAGCAATCCTGAATATCCTTGCTGAACATGCTGTACAGAGTGCAAAGCAATTACTGGAGAAGTCAGTGTGACAGTACCGATAGCTTCTTGAATTTACCTAATCTCAGAAATATACTCCATGACAACCTAGTAGGCTCGCCTGCTCAGAGACTTCTATCTAGGCAAACCAGAACAACCTTGCCTATTAGTTCCCGTTTGTTGGTGCCTAATGCTAAAAACAGAGCAATCAAAGCCCAACTTTTTAAAAAGTGTTCTCAGAAGTCCAGCTATGATAAAACGAGCAGATTTCTTCATCCATTAAAAGGTGGAGAGTGAGGATGCAAATGGTGAAAGTCTTTGATCAAATTGGTCAAGTGAAAGGTATATATGCCGAGCCGAGATCCTACTTAGTGGAATCTAAGGGTATAGAGTACAGGAGAAACCGCAGACATGTTCCTGTATCAGAAGCGACATCGCAGCATCATACCGGTGATACAGATTCTAGATCTCAAAGCAACCCTGACGATGTTTGTACCGAAGAACATGTTGCAGTCTCCATTTTCCTGATGATGTTCCAGATGTCCCCAAAGCTGAACATTCCTTGATGACAGTCCCTGTTGCTAGATCCAATTCTGACTTTTATATTACACGGTCGGGTCCTATTTCTAGACCTAGTGGAAAAATACACAGCAACCTGGACATGATTGATTGTTTTATGT
Source organism: Protopterus annectens (assembly GCF_019279795.1). NCBI lineage: Eukaryota > Metazoa > Chordata > Ceratodontiformes > Protopteridae > Protopterus > Protopterus annectens. Next base: position 338,858,291 of record NC_056744.1, on the reverse strand, counting down.
GTCTAATTTTGTATTATTGCATGTCACTTAATTAGTTCTGTATACCTGCATGTCCAAAGATAATTTCTGTAAGTTGCACTTCATTGAATGCTATCATTTTGTATATAGACTATTTCTCAGTGGGAGGATGTAGATCAGAATGCGTGTATGTACCTTTAAGAAACATTTCCAGATGTACCATTTGCATATAAATACTGAGCATGTGCAGGGAGCAGTGCCATTTTGAGATAATAGCCAGAGTGTTAACATGTATGAGTGTGGTAGTCAGTCTGTTTATACGTTTATTTAAGTTTGTTACAAAGCCTCATTTCTGATGTTTGTGTGTAATAAAGCTAATGTTAGTCTGTTTTATCCTGACCAGACAAGCGACAGGCTATACATTGAGTAACAGCTTAATTATAGCTCTCCTATTGTGAAAACAGAATCTTTAGCAGTGAAAGCCAGTGGGCCTAAATTTCTGGGTAAATTTTAATAACTGGCTAGCAAGTGTACTGCCTGCATGCCAGGAAAAAAAAGAGAGGACCTGAAGGAAAATCAGCTACAAAAGGTGATGAAAAACAGAGACAGGGAAAAGTACTGTAGCTGTTCAGCAAAAAACAGTGCAAGCTCCAGACATAACTTCCACTAACCTAGAGGAAAATATAAGGTTGGCTACACATAGACCTGATTAAAGTAAAACACTGATAGAGTATATCAATTCAAACAATAAAAGGCTTTAAACAATGGAAGAAGCTTTAAACAGATATTTAGATAAGGTGATAAAACTGCAAAATTCAGAGGTCGAAATTAAGAAAAGGGTGACTGAATATGAGACTGCAAAAGAGATGTTTCAAAAAATAATAGTTAGATGAAAGAGCACATAGGGAAAACCTGAGCTTTTCAGCTGTACCAGAGAAGCTGGAAGGAACACACTGAAATTCATTTTATGAAAGCACAAATAAGCAACTGGACTAGTATTCCACAGCAAGAATTAATTGAAAGGGCACATTGTGTGTGTATGTTCCAAACCTGGCTATGAAAAGCAATCTAGACATTTAATAGTAAAGATGGACTCTTACAGCAGGAGTTGATTTGGACAAAATACTGAAAGTGGGAGACAGCAGAGTGTTTGTGGAGAATGACTATTCATTGTACACCAGACAGAAGAGGAGTAAAATTTTTCCATTATTCAGGGAATGTCTAGAAGCAGGCATGAGATTCAAACATGCAGTATCTAGCTATTTTCAAAATATTTTTCCCTGGAGGGAGTGATGAAGTACATGCTCAAGAAGAAATACAAAACGTTGCCCAACAAAAAGTGGGCTGTGAAACAGAAGGAGATTCTGCTTCTTGTTCTGGTAATGAAGGCCATTTGCAAGTGAAACTTTTTCCAATGTTTCAACAGAAAATGCTTGAGAGTAGGAAAAAAAAACAAGAGTCAACTAGAATCGAGAGTAGTTTGGAAATGAAGCAGAGACAGGGTTTGAGAGATGGAGATGAACAGGAATAGAACAAGAAAATTTGGAAATATTGGAGTTTCTTGGACTTTGTTAAACTTGAAGAGGACTCTAAAGCATATGCCCTACTTCATGCCAGTAACGTTTGGAAGAATACTCAGAAGAGGGAAAAAAGGAGGGCGAAAGTTAACTGTAAGTAAAACATTTTTTTTCTTAATGGTACTATTTTAATAGTGCATAATTTTCTTTGCATGCTATAAAGTTTTCTTAGATATTTTCAAGTTTAATGGGAATACTAATGTAAAGTAGGTGCTCCTGTTTTTTTTTCTCCCTTTCTTTTTCCTTGTTCATTTTTAAGAAATGTAGGCACTACAATGTAAAAAAAAGAAAAGAAAAATCTGGTTAAAAGAGCATGACAAAAGAAACGTGTATTTTTTCTTATTCTTGCATAGGGGAATGACTAGGTTAAGGCCATTAGATCACTCTAATAAGTTTGAGGAGAACGTAAATAAATGAAAAGGAATATTGAATATTACAAGTGTTTTTTTCTAGTAAACAATTGTATGCTTGGTAGTTTTGTGTCTGGTTTTCATGTCTCTAGGAGACAATCTGATAAAGAGAAATGGCGTGGATAAAATGTTTTCTGAAAGTATTCAAGTGTTTTCCCAGCTGAGAGAGCTATAAAGATAAGACAAAGCTAGACAGCATTTAGCAGAAGCACAGGCTGTGCCGTGCGACTTAGCATGGATAACCTTTCTTTTAGGTTTTCTCAGGTGTGTGTGTGTGTGTGTGTGTAGCTCTCAGTTTGGAACATTTGTTCCTATTATAAGGGTAAAACTCCAATATCTGAAGATATAGATAGTGTTGTCTGTTACCAACTTAATAGGTTTTAGGAGGGTATTGAGGATGTGTTTGTATGTTTCTTAAATTAACCTGCCAAAAAAAGTATATGCATGTAACACAAGACCTGCAACTAGGCATTTAACAAAAAAAAACTTATACATAAAAGGTGGGAATAATAACTTTTTGATACATGATGCTTTCTATAACATCATTAAATGTCAGTGGACTCGTAGATAAATGCAAAAAAGGAGTAGTAGTGAGCTATATGTAAAAATGAAGAGTGCATGTAGCTATAGTACAGGAGACACACTTGGAAAGAACTGAACATGTCAATTTGATAAAGGTTTTCAGGGTGGTTATTCAGTGGAATACCTGGGGCAAAGGAAGAGGAGTATTTATTTGCATTAATTGCTAGTGATAGAAGATTATAAAAAAGGTAATAGTGGTAGATTTGTAGTACTAAGGGGCTACTGGCAAGGGTGGAAGATTACACTGGCGTATATTTATATTCCACCTAAAACTGCTATAATGGAGCTTAAGAAGATTCTGGGAGAAAACAGTTTTCAGCAAGGAATGTTACTTATAGGTGGGGACTGGAATTTGATTTGTAACAGTGAAGATGTGTCTGGGAGGCTCAGAAGGGAAAATGTAACAAAGGATGGTACACTTTTGAAGAACGTTATGAACATTTTTGGCATGGAAATTTTAATTCAGTACTAGGAGTTTGGAGTGAATTAACATATTCCCCAGGATACAGAAAATGGGTAGGCTACACAGAATTTACATTTCACAAGAAGATATACATTTAATTAAAATGTCTTGATACTCACCCAATAACTATTTCAGATTATGCAAAAATAACTAAAATAAAAACATAGGTTAATGACATAAAAATGAGACACTGGCGCTTTCCCACCTATCTGTTGAAAAAAAAAAAAAGGAATTTAGGAAATAGGTAGTGGAGATTATTCAGGAGCTATTAGAGAAGATAAAAAATTCTTCTGAAAATATAGCTAGGGAATGGGATAAAATTAAAGTGGAGTTTAAAAAATGCAAGAAGTTCCAAAACGCCAAAGCAGTGCAAGTCAAATCGCCCAAAACACGACCTCTTTCCACACAGATGCAGGAAACAATTTTATTAAGCTTTAACAATGCTTTTCGTTGTTTACAAAAAACAACGTCTTCAGATAAAAAAAACATTTTAAAACACTGAGGTTTAAATTCCCCTCCTTCTTGTCACATGTTTAAAAACAGTAATATGAGTGGCTGTCCATTTTTTGCTTAGAAAGCAAACTCCACCTCCCTTCAAATAAAACAAGCAGTTCTACTATATTGTAAACATCAATGAACATTAGTTGGATATCTAAGCCTACCTAATAAATAAATAAAAAGATTTCTAAAAAATGTTTACAAAAAAATATTTTCTATAAAAATATTGTATTGTGAAGCGTATATTTATATACATCTGTACAAAATATGTTTTAAAGCATGTGTTTGTATATATCCAAGCAGTATAAAAAATATTAATGAAAATAAAAAGAAAAAGAACATTTTTTTTTACTACCAGTTTAAGCTTCTTAGTTTTAAAATACACATAATGGAACTTAGTTCATTTATCCCTGGGTAATTGCAAGCGTCCAGCCTCAGTTGCCACATAAGTTAAATTTTCTCTAAAATCAATGAATCTGGCCCCCCTCTCCCCTCATTCCTAACTTGATTTATTGCCCAAAATGTAAACTGGTGGTGTGGGTACTCCATGATGTGTCTTGCAAGTGCATTCCCCGCTTTGTGTCTCCCCATGGCATTACACATGTTCGTGTACCCGTTCGCGGAGTTTTCTGTCGGTTTTTCCAATATAGAGTACTGGGCAGCATGTGCACTTTGCTAGGTATACTACCTGCTTGCTTTGACAGTCAAGTTTATCCCTTGTTTTGTATCTCTTGCCCCTAATCTCAAAAGCAGTATAAAGAATTATTTAGAGGGACTGACAGATGTTAAAGTATTGCAAAATAGAGGGAATCTCACAGAACAAGAAGAGGAGCAAGTGCAAAATGCTAAACAGAAAGTAAGGGATTACCTCTGTAATATGCACGAGTTTAGAAAGACTGCTGTTAAGCGATTGTTTTTTAATAATAATTTTAGAGCTCAAAAATGTTTACCATAATGACGCTGGCAACAGAAAGTAGAAAGGGCTGTCTCCAAGCTTAGGGAGCCTATAACAAGGCAGATATCAAGGGATCCTGTAGGTATTAGAACTATTTCAAAAATTCTATGAAAGTCTTTACAAGCTGATAAATATGGAAATCAAGAAAAGGTACAAATGGAAGTGTTTATGGAGGAATTACATATGCCAAGGTTAGAGGTAGATGAGAGTCAATTGCTAACAGATAGGAGGAGGAGATGAGATAATGGTGATGTATAACCAATGTACGGGATGGTCCTCAAGACTAGATTGTATTCCTGTGGAAGTTTGGAAGCTAGGATGGAAAAAAACTGATCTGGAAGGTTTTGTTTAACAGTATTTCAAGAGGAGTACCACATACCAACATCCTGGAAAAAAGCAACGGTAGCTGTAATACCTAAAGAGGGTCAAGATCCATCGTATCCAGGATCATACAAGCCCATTTCAGTACTGAACCGTGATTATAAAGTGTTGGTCTGTAATAGCTAAATGAATTTCAGAATTGATAGACATGGATCACTGTGGTTTTGTGGAAGGGAGGCAAACATTTGACAGCATTAAAAGAACATTAGTCATCAGAGGGAAGCAGAATGTTAGAAAATACCATTGCTGGTGGTGAGTCTTGATGCAGGGAAAGCATTTGAAAGAGTAAGCTGAGACTTTATAAGCAGGGCAATGGAAGCATTTGGATTCCCTGATAAAATTATAAGGTTGATTAGGAGGATATACAATGGATTGGAGGCAAATATTAAAGTAGTTGGGGCCTGCTCTGATAATTTCTGCTTGAGCAGAGGAATCTGCAGGGGTGTCTTCTCTCCCTTTTGTTATTTGCATTATATTTAGAGCCACTGGCAAAGAAAATTAGGGACTCAGAAATTCAAGGTTATAATTGGTATAATAATGAAGAAAATCTGGCTGTATTTGCAGATGATGTTTTATACCTGACTAGAAAGGGACATTATAGTGTTGAGGAATATGTTGAGACAGTTTCATATCTTTTCAGGATACAAAATTATTGAAGCTAAAACAAAGGCAATGGTGGTAAATTATGAACCCCCACACAAACTGGATATGGATAGTAAGATGTAAGCAGTTAAAATGTTTAGTCACTTTTTAGTCTTATACACAGATCAGGCGTCTTTTTATCAACCAGAGGAGAAGTTGTGGATAGCAATTAATAAAGAGCTGAAGGATTTTTATCTGGGATTGGAAGACAGCAAGAGTCAAGTGGGATAAGCTGATTCTTCCAATAGAACAAGGTAGATTGGGATTACCCAATTTGAAGGCGTATTTCAGAGCAATACAGTTAAGGCTTCTATACGTAACACAACCAGAAAACTTATAATTCAAAATGGAAAGGGATGACTATGGAACACAGAAGCTCAAGAAACAAGGAGAGACTGGGATTTTGGCTGCAGACTTTTAAGGAGAGTGACAGTAATTATGTAGAATGTTATATTCGTACAGTAGCAGAAAGTATTCTAAGAATTAAGCCAGCGTGGCAATGGAGAAAGATTCTGTTGATAGGGATGACTGCAATTTGGGATATAAATAATAGGCAAGAAGGGGCTGAAATTTATGGGAGAAAACTGGTAAAGGAACCAAGCTATTGGGCGCAAATAACTAGAGAGGGAAGGTAATGGAATTGGAAGACGCCAAGAATTTATTTGGACTGCAGGTTAGAGATTGCTTTCCCTGTCAAGGATTCATGTCAGAGAATAGGGAAAGAGAAAGAAATAGGGGGAAACCTAAACAAAAGACCAGCACTGCTAGAGTTTTTATTAGACTCTAGAAGAGAAGCTGCCATTAAGAAAGGAATAATTAGTAGAACATATAAAATATTGCATGATAGCTATAAGAATCAATCAGAAGAGGTTTAAAGGATTGGAAAGAGAGATTGGATAAGCAGTTCACAAAGAAATAATTGGGGCATATGTATGTCTCCCAAATATGCAACAAAATCTGGAAGATTTAGGATCTTTGCTTAGAAGTGTTTACATAGGTATTTTTATACCCCAGGCAGACTTCAAAGACTTTTTCTTCAGGTAGACAGCAAATGTTGGAGATGTAATGGGGAAGAAAGAGGTAACTGGGGATATATTTTCTGGGACTGTAATGAGCTGCCAGACTTTAAACATTCCCTGCAGATTGCTCTGTCAGAGGTACTGGGTGAGCAAATTGGTACTAAGGAAATTTTTTTGAGCTATGATACAGAATCAGAATTGCCTGGTCATAATAAGGCCTTACTGAGTCTAATTATGGTGGCTACCAAAAAAGCGGGTCTATATTAGATGAATGAACGATTAAAATGTCGAGTACAACATGCTTGACACACTTTAATCGAATGTTCATCTAATCGGAAGCTGAAAATGCCGAAAATATGAGTTTTGAAAACTTTTACTTGGCATGTCATTGAATTTGACTTGTGACGTCAATACGCTAACCTGTCTTGAATGGCCAGGTAAGCGAATTCTTTCCTCGTGAAAGAATTCACTTTGGCATTACTAGGAAATTCCTTTTCCCCAGTGTAGAGTGATCTCTGAGTTTTTATATTTATTTAGGGGGGGTGTGGTGGGCACACCCCCCCCACCTTCTCCTAAAAAGCAGAAGAGTGTTTTTAGATATGAAAGGTTTGAAATAATGTGAGCGAGTAGGGGTGTACATATATTGGTAGTTTCTGTATGTTTCATATGTCAGTACAGGGAAGGTGTTGGCCAAACAAAATCTTTCGATTACCTGATTTTCAGTCATTTCAGTTTCTGATTAGATGAACATTCGATTAAAGTGTGTCGAGTATGTTGTACACAACAACATTTTAATCGTTCGTTCGTCTAATATAGACCCCCAAAAAGCGATTGCTAGAAAATGGAAATCGGACTCAAAAACAACTTTACTAGAAGTAGCAAATACAGTAACAGAGATAAAACAACTGGGATTGGGATGTTTAGAAAAGGGTAGGAGCAAATTACATAGGAAAAATGGGAATTGTAGGAATAATACATGCAGAGGAGGAACAAGGTTCAAAAAAAGGCAGGATTTGAATGAGGATCATAGGTGGTTACTTGGCTAATGGCCCTAGGGACCTTACAAGCCTAGCCAAGTACAACCCCTGTTCCCAACAGTATCAAGGTATTGAGCAGAACTAAGTCAACAACTACTGCCTCTGTCCAAGAGGGACACAGGTGAAACTCTCGGGGTGAATTTGTGGTTTCCCATCCAGTCATCTAAATTATGCTTAAATAGGGTCAGTGAGGGGCTCAGCTTCACCTGAACTGGAAGTTTGTTCCAGAGTAGAGGTGACCTCTGTGAGACAAATCTGTCTCTCCAGGAAGTCCGTTTGATGTCACATACTAGGTTGAGTTCCCTAGAGCGAGTGCATCTTGTACTGTTTGATTTATGAAGGTACAGCGTTTCCATTAGCGCAGGATCTGAGATTGCTTTATATGCAAGGCAGAGGTCGTCTCTGAGTAGTATGTAAGACACAAAGTGTAGTGGCAGTGATTTCAGTCTGTCAACATATGACATATGCTGAAGATCCTGAATTTCCTTTGCAAGAAACCTTTAAAGTCTTTTCAGTTGCTGCAGGTGCCTGGTAAGGTACATACCAAAGGTAGCATTGTACTCTATTGTTAGCCTAATGAGTGAGGAGTACAGGTGAGGTTGTAACCTCTTTTGTTCTGGATGCAGTGGCCTTTCTTATGAGGTAGGTGATGTAGAAAGCCTTTTCTTACCACTGTGGAGACATGGTGGTCAAAGAAAAGGTTGCTGTCAACCTGTGTGCCCAAATCTGTCACCACTGATTGCATGCTTAGGGTGTTGTTATTAATGTGGTAATTTGCAAGGACATCATCCTTGCCAAAGGAGATGATAATGCACTTTTTGCCTTGAGTTTTAGCCCATGACTTTGGCACCAGACGTTTGTCTGTGTAAGCCCCTCTTGTAGGATATTGACATCATTTGTGGTCTTGATGACTGCACCCAGTTTGCAATCATCAGCAAACTTTGTCAGCCATAGACCTTTTGTTTTAGCCTGTACATCCGAGAAGTAGATTCCAAACAGTAGAGTCCCCAGTACCAATCCCTGTGGAACACCACTTGGTATGGGCCTGCTGGTGGAGGTAGAGTCACCTATTTTGACTGTGTGCATTCTATCGGTGAGCTAGTTTGCAACCCACCTGACAGTATATGGGTTGATCTCCAGCTGGGTGAGTTTATCAAAGGTGCTTGAGTGAAAGATGGTGTCAAAGGCCTTGGCCAGGTCCAGGTAGGCCATATGCACAGATTTGCCTTCATAACAAGGCTTTGATGACTGTCTCAAAGAAGTTCACCAAGTTCAAGAGGCAGGATCTCCCTTTAATGAAGCCATCTAGGTCAGGTCGAGCATTTGCATGTCTCCTATATCTTTAAGGTCCGTGATTATTCTTTCCATAGCCTTGCAGATTAGGCTGGTCAGGCTTATGGGTCTGTAGTTACCAGGGTCAGTGGAGGTGCCTCCCTTATGTAACAGAATGATGGTTACTGTTTTCCGTTCAGCAGGTACAAAACCAGTGCTTAGACTTTGGTTAAAAAGAGTACCCAGCTGTGTAGCTAGTTCCTGTTTTAATCCGTTTAGAATGCAGCCTGGGATATTATCAGGTCCCATAGAGGCTGTGTTTTTTGCTTTGGAGAGAGGGTTTATAACCTGCTCCTTGGAGATATTAGGTGGAGGACAGGTGGTAGGGATGCTTTGGGGGATATGTAGTTGGGATGGGGGGGGGGAGAAGTTTTCACTGAACCTGTCAGTTTGCTATTTCTGCGGGTTCAGTGTATGTGGTGCCATTAACAATGAGTTTTCTGCAGATCTGGGTTTTTCCTTTAAGGTTTCTAATGTAGATAAAGAAGGCCTTGTGGTTAGCCTTGGCGAAGGAAGCTAGTTTGGATTCATAGTTAGCTTTAAAATGCCATACGAGGTGTCTTATTTGCTTGTTTAAGCTGAGGAGGGAATGCTTCCAGTATAGAGACCATTGCTTCCTGTGCTTTGACAGCAATTTCTTTCCCTTATTGTATAACCTTTTAATGGCGGATGTCCACCTGGCAGGCTTGTTCTTTCTTGAGGATCTTGTTTTAGTCCTATCGGCTATGGCTGAGTCAATACATTTGCATAGATGCTTATACAAGGCATTGGCGTAAATACCAGTATAAGTCTCCATGCCATCAATGAGGGCAGGGACTATGAAATTATTAATGCCATCAAGTATTAGATTGTAATTAACTTTGGCAAAGTTTTTTAGTCTAGTTGCTGCTAATGGACGGTCAGATGTTATTACTTCTAATGAGACTGATTTATGATCAGACCTCACTAGGGAGGGCCGCACACATCGGATGGTGCAGCGATCACCCATGTTAGTAAGCACCAGATCCAGAATGTTTGGTCCCCTTGTGGGGTTGTCAACCAACTGGTCCAGGATATTGGAGCTGATAAAGTTCAAGAACCGTTGGGCAAGTGTGTTAGTGCATGTATAATTTGCCCAGTCTATGGATGGATAGTTAGTCACCTAAAAAACAGGGTGTTTGGTTTTATCCTGAGCGATTCTAGTAGGTTCAAGTATGCGGTGTGTAGGTATCCTGGTTCATGGAAGTATGTAATGTTTGACTGTCAATGACTGGATAGATTGTAAAGTGATGTGTAATGTTTGCAACTACAATTGGCAACATGGTTTGTAAGGTATAATGTTTACAACTGAAATTATTAGTATGGTGTGTTATCATGTATGTAAATATCAGATTGCATATGTTATCCATGATAATTTAATAAAGGTGTTTCTTTTTAAAAAATAAATAAATAAATCCACTTTCTCCCTTTTTAATTATATTTTGTTTGGTCTCTTACCACATATCCTTAGCTGCCGTATTAGAATTTGTTTTAATCCATACACCAAAATACTGTATCTCATGTTCCCATAAATATGGTTATTGCTAAACCAATTTATGTGTGGGTACATAGTTTACCATTAAAGCCATTGTTTTATTTTCATAAATTTTATATCCTGAAAAGGCTTGAAACTTCCTCCGTATATTCCACAACACTGAAATGGCCTTCTTTGGATTTATAAAGTAGAAAATAATATCATTTACAAATTAACTTTTCTTGATTAAAGGATATTAACTGGGATGGTAATTTCTGAGTCTAAATATTAAGTAGATAACAAAGGGGAAAGATGACTCCCATTTACGTCAAACTCCACTTATCAAAGAGGAATTCTCCCACCTAAATTCTTTTCTCCAGCCCTTCATGTATCCTCCTAATGAGCGACTGCAGTGGTGGTGCTGCGGTAGCTTTGTCGCATCACAGTACGACATTGTCCTGTTCGATTCTCAGCTAGAGTGTCTTCTGTGTGGAGACATGCGTGAATGGGCGTACCTTCGTTGAAGGTTGTGCGTCAGGGCCGGCAACTCGGCACGTAAAAATCTACTGTCAGTCATTAGCAGACCGGAGTTCTGCTGTGGCAACCCCTAACTGTGAAAAGCCGAAAGACACAACAACAACAAAATTCTATCAGGGAATCTACAGACCCAGGAAACTACAGACCCGTAAGTCTCACTAGTCTTGTATGCAAAGCCATTGAAATAATTGTCATGGAAATGATCATAAATTATATAGTAAACCTCCAGACACTGGACCCAGCTTGGTTTGGTTTCAAGGGCAAGTCATGCCTACTAATCCTGATAGACTTCTTTGAGAATGTCACCAAATCGTTGGATGAGGGCAAAGTGTTTCACACTGCATACCTTGACCTGGCCAAGACATTTGACACTATACCCCACTCTGATATTGGTGACAAACTCAAGAGGGTTAGGTACAAACCCTTATGTAACTCAGTGGATAGCCATCTGTCTCACAGATAGGACCCAGGAAGTTAGAAATGGGAAGTCCACCTTTACAAAGAGGTGAGTCAAAAGCCCAGTCCCTCAAGGATTGGTCCTGGGACTGATCATTTTTGGCATTTACTTCTCTGAAGTCAAGACCAATGTCAGTGGTCTCTGGGTGACTAAATTTGCAGATGATTGCAAATTAAGAGCTGTCATTAAATCCCACACTGACAAAAATGTTCTCCAGGAAGGGCTGACACACACAACTGGTGTCAGAGCCATGGACTAAAACTAAATGCCAAGAAATACATAATAGTATCCTTCAGGAAGTCATCCACCCCTAGTAACTATTATATTGACAACACACCCCATAGAGTTGACCCAGTAGTCAGGGACTTGGGGACACCTATAGACAGTAATCTAGCCTTTGACCATCACATGTTTGTAGTGGTGAGGAAATCATTCTGTGTTGCGCAACTTATAAACAAAGGTATGGCATCTAGGTCCAAGGAAGTCATTGTTCCACTATATCCAGCATTCATCAGTCCTATCAGAGTACAGTGCCCCCTTTGGTATTTACCTAACCAGGCATATCCAACAAATGGAATGTCTGCAGAGGTTCCTCACTAAAAGAATAAAGGGCATATGTAAAATGTCCTATGCAGGCCCTATCTCCTCCAAGCTGTTGAGGGGAGATCTATGTCTGGCAAGCAAGGCATTGTTAGACCCCATTCTGATGGACCTCTCTACATATCTGCAAAACAAACAGCACCAGAATTACCCATTCTAAAGACTTAAACCTTGCCTGTGATATAAATGGGACCTGCTGGGGAGACGGGTATGTATCCCAGAGACTATCTTGTCTCTGGGACAGGCTCCTCATCCATGTGAAGCAGAGTGCAACTTGGACAATTGGATAGGGAACAAGAAATTCATCCCTGGCTTTGCACCTATGTCTGTAATTGACACAGGCAACTTGTAAAAGGTTCAACTCCCCAGGCCCCTGCTTGTGTTTCATCTCCCAAGTCCCTGCTTACACTTAGCAAGGGTAGCAGAACTTGTCAAATATTTGGAATGTATGGCTAAGCTTAAAAAGGCCCTTGTGGTCATTAGCCTTGTAAACACCTATGAACCTAAATGTTTCCAATGACTTACTAAAAAAAGTCAGCTGACCGTCAAATGTTTTTTTCTGCTTCAAGACCCACCACCAATAGCATATTTTCTTACTGTTTCCCTCTGAATCCCCATTGTTAACTCTTCTGTTAATGTTGTCAAATGTTTGCCTCCCCTACACAAAACTGCATTGATCCATATCTATCAATCTTGGCAACACCTTTTTCATTCTGTTAGCAAGTACAAACGTAAATACTTTTTATAGTCTTGGTTTAAAATTGAATGGGTCTATATGAAGCTGGATCTGAAGGGCTTTTGCCATCTTTGCACAGTACAGTCACCTAAGCTTTTTTCTGAGATGCTGGTGCTTGGTTCCCCTTTTAAATTACTGTTAAAACTTTCCAGATCTTTGACACCTTTTTCCTTTCAAACTTCAACTAAAATGTCATCTGTTCATGGAGACTTCCCTGTTGAATATAAATCACCATTTTTACCCCATTATACCTTTTTTTTACCATTAATTGTACAGCCTCATATTCCTGTAACCCTGGTATGATAGTCTTCCATAAATATTTCCATTTTTACCTTTTATCGATTTCCACATTCATCTGCTTTGTGCATATTTTTATAAAATGTTCAAAATGTCTTATAATACCTGTATGGGATCTATGGTTATTTTTCTCGTCATAGGTTCCCTAAATTTAGTGACTTCCCTTTCTGCTTTCTGTTACCTAAGTGTGCTAAAAAGTTTTTTGCTGTGGCGTTATCAGAATATCATCGCATAATTGTAACCTTTCTAATTGTATGCGTATTATCCAAATACTTCTTTCCTTTTAGCACTCTGCATTTGCACCTCTTCTTGTTCTGTGAGATTCCCCTTAGTCTGCAGTACTTTAACCTTTGTCAGACCCTCTAAGCAATTCATATTACTTTCCCATATATTACTTTCCCATATCTCTGTCTCTTTCTCTTTTATTTCTACTCCATTTTGAACTCCAGTTTCATTTTATCCCACTCACTAGATATACCTTTTGAAGAAATGTCGGTTTCCTCAACAACTCTCAAATAATTTCCATTATCAATTCCTTAAATGCCTGATGTTTACTTTGTTTTCCTGCATCTTTGTCTTAGTTTTTATTGGTGCATGATCTGAAACAGTAATTGGATGTGTCAGACCTTTCAGTTAAATATACATGCTCCTGTGAAATAATAATTCTAACCAGTATAGCCAAGTAAATGGCCTTAAAGGTGTAGACAAAATTCAGAGAGTGTTGAATTGAATTGTATTAAGAAATGTAGGGTGTAGATAGCAGTGTTGCAGGATGAGCATGTGAATTTAACAAAGGATTCCAGATCAGTTCAGCAGAATATCAGGGACAAGGGAAAAGTGGAGTGATAATACTGATTGGTACTGGAGCTCCAACAATGATTAAAGAGGGGAAAAGACAATAATGGTAAATTTGTGGTAGTAAAGGGCTACTGGCAAGGGAGGAGGATTATGTTGCCATGTGTTTTTACATTCCACCAAAAACTTATTATAGAGTTTAAAAACATTTGGGAGAATTAATAAGCTTTCGGCAGGAAATGTTATTTATGGGTGGGGACTGGAATGTGATTTGCAGTAGTGAAGATGTATGAGGGGGGACCTAGAAAAAAAGTATTGCCAATGAAGGTAGAGTTCTGAAAAAAATATAAGATTAATTGGCTTGGAAAATGTGAATTCAGTAGCAAGAACTCGGACAGAATTTCCATGTTATTTCCCAAGATAAAGGAACTGATCTAGACTGAATAGAAGTTGTTTCACAGGAGCATATGTATTTAATTGAAAGCTTTGAGATCCATACAATAACTATATCAGATCATGCACAATTGACAACTAAGTTAAATGTACAGGGTAATGATGTAAAAATGAAATAGTTTTACTTTTTTGCTTATTTGCTCAAAAACAGGGGTTTAAGGAATGGGTATTGGGTACAGTTTGAGAGTTAAAGGGAAAATAGAAATAAGGATATCTAATGCAAGGGGTAAAATCAAAAGAAACTTTAAAAGCATGGCAGAAATAGAAACATGGGGAAAAAGTAGTGTGAATTATTTAGTGGGGTTGGCAAAGGCTAAAATAATGCAGAAGGGGAAACTCTGAGGATCAGAAGAGAAGACGATGAGCAATTAGAGTGCTAAATGAAAAATAAGGAAATATTTAGACAATGTACATGGTTCAGAATGGTTGCTGTTAAACGGCTGTTTAACTCCTTCCGCACAAAAATGTTTAGTACAGTGACTTGAGCAACTGAAAGTAGAAAGAGTTTTAGCCAAACTTTGGGAGCCTATGCCAAGAAAAAATAAGCTAAGAACCTATATAGGTTTTAGAGGTATTTTTGGACGTTTATAAAAAAAACTGCATAAAGCAGCAGCAGATCGAGGAAACCAAGAAAAGGCACAAATGGAAATACTTATGAAAGACTTGATTATCCCAAGGAAAGATGGTGGTGAGGCTTAACATTTAATAGCTAAGATAGAAAGAGATGAAATAAAATCAGTGGAGTGTAATCGGTCAACAGGGAAGTGTCCAGAAAGGACAGTATTCCTTTGAAATTCAGAAAGTTAGGAGAGTGGTAAAGGTCTGGAAGTGTCTGTTCAACAATATTTTAAAAAGGGAGGGTCAGAGAACCAGCATCTTGTAAGAAAGCATTTGTGAAATGATACCGAAAGGGGATCAAGACCCTTTAGATCTGGTGTCATATAGACCCATTTTGATTTTAAGTCATGGTTATAAAGTGTTTATTTTAGCTAAGAGGATGCCAAAGATGTTACAAAAATTAAGTATAGATTACTGTAGAGGGAAGGCAAATGTTTGTTAGTATTACTGGGGCAGTGATGCTCCAGAGGGAATGTGAGTGTAAGAAGCACTGCTACTTTTGTTGAGTCTTAATGCAGAGAAAGCATTTAGTAGACTCATCTGGGATTTTGAGTAGACCAGTCATAGCATTTGCATTCTGTGACAATAATCAGGTTGATAAGGAGGAAGTATTACAGGGTCAGCAGCAAAAATTAAGGTGATGGCCTCCCCTCCCTAAAGTTGTGTTTGAACTGACAGGGATGTCCTCTTTCTCCTCATTGTTTGCAATATATTTAGAGTCATTAACAAAGAAAATAAGGGATTCACAAATTCAAGGATCTAACTGGTGTGGAAACCAAGAAAGACTTAGCATTATTTCAAGATCATGTCATTTTATTTTGTACTTGATAACTGAAGCAACAGACATTTAGTTGCTGTGAAACATTTTGAGATGGCTTCAGATATTTAGGGGATACAAAATAAATGAATATAAAACAAAAGCTTTGGCAGTAAATCATGCACCCAAACATGAATTGGTTTATCAATGTTCATGCTTATGGGGACATAAGATGAAGTGTTTGGGTATAAGGTTTAATAAAATTCTATTGCAGCTAAGAAAGAGAGTAAAACAAGATTATATAAAAAAATGAAGAAACTGGGAGCTCTTAATTAAGAATAGTAAGATACAAGCAGTGAAAATGTTTTTGGTCCCTTTAGTGTTGTGTACAGGTGGGACATCTTTTTATCAAATGGAGGAGAAAGTGTGGATGGCTGTTAATAAAAAGTTGAAGATATTTAATTTATTTTACATTTGTTAACCGGGAAAGTCCAACTGGATATAAGTCTATTTTCAGCGGACGCCCGGGGAGAAAAGCTCCAAGAGATACATTTTTATAGTTAACAGACAATACAAGACAGTACATTAAATGCTAGTAAAAGGCAGGTTACACAAATGTTAGCATACGACAATCATATGGTGTTTACTTTGAGACATAGAGCAAAATGGGAGTACATTGGACAACATTCATGAGATCCAGCTTCTCTAGAGGTGAAAGAAATATAAGTACAATTAGTCCTACAGTCTAAAGTTAAGGCAATACTACTGATTTTATGAACATTACAGGTCTGTAGCTAAACTATGAATCTGGTTAATAGCAATATAGTGTGTACTAGCCAGGGGAGAGACAGGAGCATAGTCTGTTATTCATGAAGTGATTAAGTAGTTTCTTAAATTGGGTTGAGAATTTGTTGCCTGTTATATGAGCAGGAAGGGAGTTCCAGATTTTAGAAATATAGTGGCTGTAGATGGATTTTCCTGCCTTGTTGTTAAATTTGGTAATTTTAAGGAGGTTTTGAGTGCTAGATCGTAAGGTTCTGGTAGTGGTGTAGGGTTGAAGTAGTTGTTGTAGAGCTGGGGTGTTGTCTGAGTGATGTAACAATTTGTGTGCAACTGGTAGTTTACTGAATTGAAGTATTAGTGGGAGTTCTAACCAATTGAGTTTGAGACATTCACAGTGATGTGTTCTAAAGGAAGAACCTGTAGCAAGTCTAGCTATCTTATAACAACTGTCTAGTTTGTTTAGGTCAGTTTTGCGGAGATTGGTAAGCACAGGGAAGGCATAGAGTAAGGTGGATAATAGGTGTGTCCTGGCAATTGTTTTTTTGGAGTAGTTAGAGAGAAATTGTTTATTTCGATAGAGTAGACCAAGTTTTTTTTATCAACTTCTGTTATGGTTAGGGAAATGTGTAGGTCAAATCTAAGGTGATTGTCAATTTCCATGCCTAGCAGTTTGGTGTGATTGGTAGGGGTGATGGTGGTATTGTTATTTGAGGAGATTATAAAGCTATCTGAGGGGGGTATAGATCTGTGGGAGCTAAAGAGGAGTAATTTTGTTTTAGCTGGGTTAAGAATATGGTTTTGATTGGTGATCCAAGTTTCTGCTAGGGAAAAGAATTCCTGTGTTTGGGAGAGAAGGAGGTCTAGTGTCTTGGCTCCGCATATTATTGTGGTATCATCTGTGTATTGCACTATTGAGGCTTTGGGAAGGTTGGATGGGAGTTGATTAGTAAATAGGGTGAAGAGCAATGGACTCAGGATGGGGCCTTGGAGAACCCCTAAGAAGACAGGCAATAAGGGAATAGAGTTGGTTTTGCCATGTTACACCTTGCTGCCTACCAATCTAGATAGCTGTTAAACCAAGAACTAGCAGAGATACTAAGGTTTAGGATGGATAGTGAGTGAAGGAGCTTTGCATGGTTGACTATGTCAAAAGCTTTGGATAAATCTAAGAATGTAGCAGATACGAGGAGTCTGTTATTTTTGTGATTATTGATGGTAAATGAGGTAAGTGTGGTGTTGGTGCTATGGAAAGGTCTAAAGCCGTGCTGCTGTGTGGATAGTAGTTTGTTTTCTAGGAGGTACTTCAATTGCATGTGTACTACTCTCGTGAAATTTTGATTAGGGGGTAGTATAGCTATAGGGCAATAGTTATTGAGTTCAAGAGAGCTACCTACTTTGAGCAGTGGAATTATATATTTTCCAAAGCTGGGGTACTTTACACTCTTGAGATGGATCTGTTTATTAGGACGGAATTAGGATAGGTTGTAGTTTCTGCGGCTAGTTGAAAGTATTCAGTGGGTAGTTTATCAGCGGCTAGGGTGGTCGGTTTGAGTTTTAGGAGTAGTTTTTGTATGGTCTTGGTAGGTACTGGGTTGAAGCTGAAGTTGTGGCCATTGATTAATATTTCTGGTGGAGAGGGTGGTGGTGTTGAACTGGGGTTGTTGGAGCTAGGTTGGTTATTTGCAAGGGCTTGGATAGTTTCTTTAAAGAATTTGTTGAACTATGTAAGGATATTGTCTTGGTTATTTACTGTTTTAGGACTGCGGGTGGATGTTTTCCCAGGTTGTAATACAGAGTTGACTGCTGCCCAGAATTTTGTTTGGGTTGTTTATATGTTTATTCTGCATATTTTGGTAGTCGGAGGTTTTGTCTGTTTTGATACGTTTTTTGGCTTTGTTGCATAGTTCAAGGTATTTTTTGTTCATCTAATTGGGATTTGCTTTTACGAAAGTTTGTCCAGGCTTTGTTTTTATTTTTGAGGAATGTTTTAGTATGTAGAGTTAGCCAGGGGGCATGTTTGGTTTTAATTCTAGTGGTTCTGGGGGGGGGGGGGGCTTGATGGTTAAGTATATTTGTGAAGGTTGTATTGAAGTATAGTACTGCTTCATCGAGGTCTAAGTTTTTTAGGGGGCGATCCACTTGCACTTTTTAGGTCGTTGTTAAAGTTGGATAGGTTAAAATGTTTTTTGTTCCTAATTTCTCGCACAGTTACTTGGGTCATTTGGGGTATTTTACTTCTTAGTAGAAATGTAGCATGGTGGTCGCTGAGGATGTCTGGTAGACACCCTGCTAGGGATATTTGGGAAGGATGGGATACAGGTATCTAGTCCAGTATGGATTGATATTTGGTTCTTTTGTTCTTTCTAGTGGGGGAAGTTATAAGTTGGGTAAGTCCATATAGGCTGATTTGGGAGAGTGGGTTTTGACTGGAGCAATTGTTCCAGTCGGTGTTAAGGTCATCTAATAGGATGTTTTCTTGGGGGAGAGAGTTAGATATCCATTCTAGCAAAATTTCTGTAATGGAAATATTGTTGCCTGGAGGGATATAGCACCTTGGGCTTGGTTTTAGTTTAGTGAGGTTTTCACCGTTTTCTAGGTCTGGGGTTGTGATGTCTAGTTTTTATAGGCGGAGGTGATTTTTGTAAAGTATGGCTACTCCCCCACCCCTTTTTCCTAATTTGTCACTCCGAATTATATTGTAGCCTGGTGCTGTAATTTAATTATCATGGATTTCTGGTTTAAGCCAGGTCTTCGTAAGTATGACAATGTCAGGTTGATAAAGGGAGAGTAAGGTATGGAGGTCATGGAGTTTGTTCAGGATACTTCTAACATTTAGATTTATAATGAGGAGCGAGTTTTTGGTTCTGTGGAGTAGGGTATTGTTCAGGTCGGGGTTTGCTGTGTCTGGATTTAGTGGGCCTGGGTTGGGATGTATGTCACCACAGGGTATGAATTTTGTTTTTAGGTGTAAATAAAGTCTGATTAGTTTATTGAAGGTTTTTGTGTGTTTTAAAGTCTGTGGGATTGCCTTTTTGTTGGGTGTATTTTGTGTGCTAGGAAGTGGATAATGGAGGTTTGGTAGAGGTATGGGGCTAGTTGAGTGTAAGGGTTTAAGAGGGTAAGAAGGACAAAAGTTAAAGGGATAAATTGATTCTCCCCATAAACAAGGTAGTTTAGGGGTTACGTAATTTGAAGGGGCACATTAAAGCAAAGGAGGTAATGTTCATACACACAGCTCAAGGAAGGGGTTTATAAGTCAAAATGAAAAAGGATGATGATGATGGGGGGGGGGGGGGTTGAAAGGTTATGAGAGAACCAGGATTTTGGATGCTAGTCCTTAAGGAAAATAGTGACAAACCATACAGAACATTATTAATTAAAAAAGATAGCTGGGTGCACAAGACCCAGGATAAAAAAGTGCCCAATCCTGGTAGATGCACATGTGCCAGGACTGGAAAAGCTGACTGTGTAGAATCCACAAAATACAGAAACATTCCTACAATGGGGGCCAGGCCCAGGGGGGAGGGTTGACCCCTGTTGTAGAAGGAAGTAGCATTCCATGAAAGTCACAAAAACTGATAGGCCAAATAAGAGCCATGAAGACGATAGAATGGACTATTGAGGATAAGAAAGAAATTTATTGTTACTGCTATGCAGAAAGCCCAGAATTTCCAGACTCAAGATATACAGAAAGATTATGAGAATTTAGAGGAAAGAAAAATACTTCCACAAGAAAAACTGTCAGAAGTTTCAAATAAAAATTTGTGTTCATTAATACAACAGATTTATGTAAAACAGTATATAGACCAAGAAGCTTTGATCTGTTTGGAAAAAGAAGCATCTGAGGAAGTGCGAAGTATAAACAACAAAACCTAGAGATTTCTGAAAAGTATAAAAAAGAAATATGGACATGGGAAAGAGTGATTTGATATGGTGCAATAGTTATGCAAAAGCGAAAGTCAAATTAATTGATATAAAGAAGGCAGCCCCAAAGAAATTTGAAGAGAAATACAGGCAAAAGCATCCAGATATGGAAAATTTTGCAGTAAAAAAAATATCAGAGGGAATGTAGAAAAGAAGATTATTAAAGTAGAAGTTAAAAAAAATAGAAATTGAAGTTATGGAGTACCTGTGAAGTGAAGGATTTGGTATAGAAAGTTTAACACAGGTTACATCACAGCATGATGGAACGAGTCCCCAAAGTAAGGAGAAACAGGAAGATCAGGATCTGAAGAAATATGGACATGGGAAAGAAACAGAGCTTTAATATGGTGTAATATCTATGCAAAGGAGAAAGCAAAACTAATCAATATAAAAAGAGCAGCACCAAAGATATTTGAAGAGAAATACAGGCAAAGGAATCTGGACATACAAAACTTTACAGTACAAAAATTAGAAGACAGAGGAAAAATAGAAAATGAGATTAGTAATGGAGAAGTTAAAGAAATAGAAACTGAGGTTATGGAGCACCTGTGAAGTGAAGGATTCAGTGTAGAAAATCTAATTCAGAAAGCACCACAACAGGATAGATCAGTGGACATACAAATTAAGCGGAAACCAGTGGAATGGGAAGTAATTGGTCAGGTGCCATATGAATATATTTTGGAGCCTTCTACAAGGAAACCAGTATAAATGTTCACTTGAAGCTGGGCAGCAAGGGAAGGAACAGGAAACTATGGAAACTCTGATGCAGTGAATGTTCAGGAATGATAGGCCAGTGAGTTCCCATATGACAGAGCAACAGATGACACAGGTTGAACTTGAAGAGAAGGTGCCACAGGAAGATGCTATAGAACTTTCTGTAGAATGCCCACAAGAAATGGAAAACAAAAAATGTGCCCTCAGTTTAGAAGAAAATGAGCTAAGAGAAGAGCTGCTTGATCTAAGAGGTAGATAGACATATTAAGGTTAGTGAAAGAAATAGACTGCAGAAGGTCAGTAAAATCTAAAAAGTCAGAGGTTTGATAACAAATAAATACAGTAATTAGGACTGTCCATAGAGATCCATGTGATATAACAGAAGTAAATAGGTTATATTATTGTGCTGCTAAATTAGAAACTAATAAATGTTCTACCACAAGAAGGCAGGGTAGTATTTATTTATTTATTATTTTATTTATTGACATTTGTTGACCGGGAAAGTCCACTGGGTCAGAAACCCATTTTCAGTGGAGGCCCGGAGAGAAAAGCTCCACAGTTAAAATCAAATATTATATAGAACAAATACACCTACCCTTCCCTATAGCCCGTGTTCTTTTCCCCTGTCCCGCCCTTCTTCCGCTGAAGTTACTTATACCCCTTCCTGTACCTGCGTCACCCCTTTCACTTCCTTCCACCGTTCCAGGTCCCTGGCTGCTGTGCGCTCCTGCCTTGGCGAGTTATCTCTGGTAGGTTACGGTTACCTTGAGCTTTCTCTGCATGGAATTTTTGATGTTGTCAAGGCCGAAATAGCTGAACTTATTACTGTATTTATCAGTGATTACTGTCGCTAGTAGTCCTAATCACTATGCTACTGTGAAGTCTTTATTTATTCCGACGAGGCACCATTGGTTCTTAAACGAAGGACCCAGGGTTCAGACTAACAGCTTCAGGCATCGGGTCTGTTTAATCCGCTGCATTACTTGATGTTTGCTGCTAAATGTAGTTCAACATAGTCGCATTGCATTCTTAAGCTCTTAAAACTGTTGTAGTAATGTGCTCGTTCTTTTATCTCTATAGCATTGTATTTAGCACTATTACATCGCTGTGTTGTGATTATACTTTTTCTGCTAGACCTGCTCATGCATCTTAGTACAAACTGATGTTGCCTAGATTACTCCTGCTTTTTTTTCACTAAAACGCTAAGCGTTAAAGCGTTTGTACTGTGTTAGATGTGTTAAGTGTTAAAGCGTTTGCACTGTGTTAGATGTGTTAAGAGGTACAGACTAATACTATTTCCTGCTCTACTTTGTATTTCTTTCTGCCTGTACACTTATCTAGACAAGTTAGTACCTGGCCAGGCTATCGTTAGAGTTACAGCCCATTGCTACTAAACGGCATCACACACGTGGAGCTTCTTTATCGTTAGCTGGCGTGTATGCTGGTGCAAATACGCTAAGGTGCTTACAACTATCCTATGACCCGGCACTGATGGCTTATTTTCCATAGATGCCTCTGCTGCTAGCCTTATTTGGAGCTTGTTACCAACCATTTACCCATTTTTGCATACTAGGCTCGCTTAAGCCTAGCTGTACCTAAACGCCTACACTCCTTGCGAGTGAGCGCTGCAGTAGATAAGGGATGTACTCTTCGGTTCATCTCTGATAGAACCTCTGCAACGCTTGAATCAGTACCTTGGATTCTCTGCTCTGGCGTACCTCTTACATAGTACCCTAATAGCTGTATCACTTACTCTACTGTTAGTAAGTCCAACTACATACTTTTAATTTAGCTTTACAAATAGTTTAACCTCCCTATATCCCCGCAATGACTTGCATATAATATATTACTCTGGTGAGTTACCAGCTGGTCACATGACTGTTGCTACTCATAATATCTATTGTTTAGAGTCTATCAAGTAGATCCAGGTATACATTTTTGCTTGATTTATTTCTAGCTCACTATTGATAGTTTTTATGTATTTTCCCGCTCTTAATGTTATCAGGGTTAGTTTTAGACAAGCTGTTTCAACAGGGTTAGATTGCTAGATAATTTTACTGTTAGACTGCTGATAATATTGCTGTTGTACCTTTGTTAATCCTTACCAATTTGGCTGTGTTTTGTACCTGTTCAATTTAACATCTATGCTAAGACTGTTATTCTTCTCTCCCCCTAGAAGTTAATAGCACCATCCCTACTGAATC
Organism: Protopterus annectens; assembly: GCF_019279795.1. Taxonomy (NCBI): domain Eukaryota; kingdom Metazoa; phylum Chordata; order Ceratodontiformes; family Protopteridae; genus Protopterus; species Protopterus annectens. The sequence continues at coordinate 338,835,070 of NC_056744.1, read as the reverse complement.
TTGTCCAGCTTTAAGCCCTACTGCTGTTGGATCATCCTGGCCCTGACTACAGTGACTGAAAATCTGCCTACCTCCCATATTGATCTACAGTCAAGGAACTGAAAGTAGGTCTTGGGCTTCGCTTTCTGCCTCTTTAGCCTCTGTATAGGTCCACCTTCAGAGTCCATTACTCTGCCTGCGTTTGTGTGCCTAGCAGCCAGTACCTCTCCTCTCTTATCCCCCAAAACCCCCCTGACTCTCACCTCTTCCTGCCCTCCTTCTTCTTTCTTCTTTTCACTCCCTTGTCCTGTTTGTATTTTCCCCATTCTCCTCTCATTTACCTATACCAGCCACTAGGTGGCTCTACTCTCTCTTTCTTCTTTGCTTCCTCCTATTTCCCTGATTAGCCCTCCTCAGTCTACTCTGCTAATTTGGTTTTCCATCCCTCTACCTCCATTTTCTTCCTTACCGACTGCCTATTCTCCTTACCACCTGTGCTGATATCTCTCCAGTAACCTGCCCTACTCTCTTCCATTACACCTCACTCATCTCCTCCTAAATCCTCAGTACTCTTTTCTGTCATACTCCTCCTTACCTTTCTCCTGTCCCCTCTGGTATCTGGTTCCTATCTTGCCCCTTCCCTATTGACACTCGCTGCTCCTATAGTCTCACCTGCTTTTCTGATTGTCTCCTGGCTATACCTCAGTTGTTTCTACCCTCTCCGTTAGCCCTCTTGGCTCACTCCGCTCCCCTCCCTACCCCCAATTCCCACCCACCCCCCAGGGTCCTACATTTATAGCTCTATAGCCACACCCCTAGCCCTCCTATCCTATTACTCTCCTTCCCGCCAAATTGTTCCCCAGCCTTAGTACATCCCTTCCTACTCTATCTCTGCCCCAAGACCATACATCTTCTATTACCTTTCACTATTACCTTGACTTCTCTCCTTACACTTTCCTTCCACTCCAGCCTTTCTTTCTCTTTTCCAATTAATATCCTTTCTTATCTACCTACTGCTTTAAACTACAGACTTTCCCTATATTGCTTACCACATTCTATTTTCTCCCTTTACACTTTCCCCTCTACTTCCTCACCTCTCTAATTACTAAATGATGCCTCCCTACATACGAACTATGCCTGTACTCTCTATCGCAATCACAACCACCCTTCTTTCTACATACCTTCTCACCTTTCTTGAAATTTCACTAGATAACTCTCTTATCTGCACACATAAACACACCTCTACTAGACTCACATTCACAACCTACCCTAATGTTAATTCCACCCTAGTTATCACCTATCTAAATTCCATAGGCAACATCACCTTACATACCCCCTACTATCTTGCAAAACAAAATCTCTAACAATTCTAAATAAGAACTACTTAACAAAACTTATTAATCCTACTCTACTAGATGGAGACATCCACCCCAACCCTGGCCCTACCTCACCACCTCCCCAAAACTGCTTGCCTAACCCCAACAATAACTTCCTTATAGGACACCTTAACATCCAAAGCATAAATAACAAAATACCTTTCATCCATGCCCTCTTAGATATACACTCATTTGACATCCTTTGCCTCTCTGAAACCTGGCTTACCCCAGGCACAAAAGACTCAGAGATTGTACCCCAGGGTTATAACATAATAAGACACGACCGCTTAAAACGTAAGGGTGGAGGGAGTAGCAATACTCTTCAAAAATCAACTTAACATATCTATTCAACCAGAATGCCCAAACCTAAATAGCAAAACAGAAACCATCATTATTAAACTCCAACTTAACCCCAAAAAATCTATTTACATTATTTGTTTGTATCTTCCCCCAGGTAATAACATTCCAATACTAGAAGACTTTTTAAGCTGGGTTTCTACCAACTACCCCCAAGAAACCATAATTCTTGGTGACGTTAACATAGACTGGAACACTATAAATACAGTCAATCCCACCTCCCATATTAACCTACATGGGTTTTCACAAAGTATTACCTCAACTACAAGAGTCAATAAACCCAGTAAGAAAGAGAGTATATTAGACTGGATACTAACTAATAAAGTTAAGACACATTATAAGGTAGGTATTATGCCTGATGACATCAGCGACCACTGCCTAACCTACATTTCTAGACAAAAATCAGAATTTGTTAACCTCCCAAATACAAGGCTAATTCGATCAGTCAAACACTTTAACATAGACCTTTTAAAGCCGAACTGAGTGCATGTAATTGGAATTGCTTAAAATCACTCCCCCTAGAAGAAGCAGTATTATTCTTTAATTCCACATTCCTATCTATACTTGATTCTCATGCACCAGAACGCTCTATTAGAGTAAAGACCAAATCGCCCCATGGCTGACCACCAACACAAAAACTCATGCTTGCTAGAAACAAAGCATGGAAATCTTGGAGATGTAATAAACTAAACCCTGACTTAGTTAAATTCCGCCAGCTTCGTAATTTAGCAAAAAGCAATAATCTCTGACAAGAAAAACTTCTACTGTAACCTCCAGGAAACACATATTAACAACCCTAAACAGTTCTGGTCATCAGTAAATAGACTTCTTTCCCCAGGAACTGCAAAAACTCCTTCCCTCTAAATGCTGACCCAGAAACCCTCTCCAGACTGCCAATGCTTTCAACTCTTTTTCTCTGAAACTATTCAAACCCTAGCCAAACAAATGAACACTAACAACTCTCATATACCACCTAACAGAACTACCTCTTCCCTCAATTTCGCTCTAAAACCTATATCTACCTCTTTCATCTTCAAACTCATTCACAAACTTAAACCCTGCACCCTTCTGCTGACAAGCTCCTTCTCTTTTCCTTCAGAAAGCCGCTAAAGAAATTGCTTATCCTATTTCCTTACTCATCAACAGAACTATCCAAGAAGGAACCATCCCTGATATATGGAAAGTCTCCTATATTATACCACTTCATAAAGGTGGAAACTCCCTTGACCTTTCCAACTTTAGACCAATTGCCCTTCTTTCACCCCTTGCAAAAATAATGGAAAATGTATTCACCAGCAACTGGTACACCACCTCTCCCTCCACAACATAATAGCAAACTGCCAGCATGGTTTTAGACCCCATCATAGTACCACCACTGCCCTTCTCTCCTTTATAGATACTATCAACAAAATCGAAACAACCATTCTCTCTCCTCCGCTCTTTTCATTGATCTCTCAAAAGCTTTCGACATGGTTAACCACTCTCTCTTAATCAATATTCTCGAATCTCTTCCTTGTGATAAACTAGCCACAAATTGGTTTAAATCTTACCTTAACAACAGACAACAAGCAGTAATTTGGGAAAATCACATCTCTTCTCTCTTGCCCATTTCCATCGGAGTTCCCCAGGGCTCCATTCTAGGTCCACTTCTGTTCACCCTCTTTATAAACGATCTTCAGACTGCTATACCACAAGCTACCTGCATACAATATGCAGATGATTCTACCCTTATCTGCTCCGCACCTTCTTCTACTGAACTGACCTCCTTAACACAAAATACCTTTAACAAAGTAGAAACTTGGTTTTCTAAACGGTTTCTCCTACTAAATGCAAAAAAACTAAACTCCTCCTCTTTTCCCCACCTCTCGGTCCCCTTTAAACTTTACCATTTCTTCTAATAATGGCACTATCATCTCGCCTGATCCAACTACTAAACTTCTTGGAATAACCATTGACAATCATCTTTCCTTCGATCAGCACATAAACAACACCATCAAGGTTGTTAACAAAAAAATTGGATCCCTATATCGTATTAAACCTTTTCTAACCCCAGCAACAAGAACCAAATGTGCTCAAACCCATCTCCTATCTACTCTCCTATATGCTTCTCCCATTTATACCAACCTCAAGAAAAACAATCTTAACAAACTTGAAACTTGCTATAATAACATAGCACGTTTCGCCACTAGTAACCCCTTTAGGACTCACCACTGTATAAATCTAAAGCAACTTGGCTGGCTCGAATTTCAAAACTACCTAAAATTCCTCAACTCACTATAGCTCACAACATATTACACCTACCTGACAACACCCCTATACTCTCTCAACTCCTAATCCCGTATAATAATCTGAACTCGCTTGGCTCCTCTAGTAAACTTATGACTAAATCAATAAAGGCAAACAACACAGCAGGTTGTTCTCTTTTCACTAACACTATAGGTAAATGCTGGAATCTCTTACCTTGTGACATAACTTTGACTACATCCCTGCCTCAATTCAAACAGAAAATTAAACTGTACTACCTAAATCATTGGCTTTGTTTCTGCAGTACACCAGGCTAACCTTTTTCTTTCTCATACTACATCTCTCCTTCACTCTTCCTATTAGTATCTGTCTTATTTCTTCTCCTTTTACAGTACTAATCGACCTAGGTACATTCTATGTAAAATTGCTAATATGGTATTAACTGCTCATCGAAATGTGCTTCTCCTGAATCTATCTTGCATTCTGTGTGATGTTATGATTTTCTAATTTGTTACTTATAAACATTTGTAATATTTTGTAATGTACTTAGTATTTAGTGGAGCTTTTCTCCTCGGGCCTCTGCTGAAAATGGACATGTATCCAGCCAGACTAGCCCGGTCAACAAATGTAAAATAAATGTAAAATAAATAAAATAAATACAAAGTGAGAGAGATGTATGGATACTTAATCACATAGTTCCGATCACAGAAGAATAATCATAGACTTTAGTATAGTATAACATACTTTCAGTCCACAAGAGAGTCGTCATAAAATTTAGTAAAATTGACCCACATTATAGGTAGAAGAAACAGTGATTTAGAGGATGAAGAAAAATTATATCAGAGAGGGGTTAAAAGCAGAATCTGAGTTGTGTGTGAAGTTAAGGGGGCTTGCACTATATTTCACAGTAGTAAGGGAAAGGACGGGGAGAAGTCTAATACCATCATGGAAGTATTGAGTAAAGAAAACTGTAAAGCAATTAAGACAAGAAGTATAATTTTAGAAGAGTATAGAAGAGGGAACAGATCAACAAAAGTACGTAGATGTGATAAAAGAAATGTGCAGTATTAAAACAGATCAGGATCTCTCATGTACTGTCACAAATAAACTAAAATTTTCAGCACGGGGGGGGGGGGGGTTAGAAGATATGCAGATAAATATAAAGGAAAAGTACAAAATAAGCAATTTATTTGATGGCCCAAAAAAGTTTTGTAGAGAATTAGGAAACAAGGTAAAAGTAATTGAAAGACAACAACAAAAAATAAAAAAAAGAAATAGATGCATTTTGGAGAAGTATTTATGAAGATCCTGTGGAACATAATAGAGAGGCTAAATGGATAGAAGAAGTAAAAGAAAGAATAAGATGTTTAAAGAGGTACAGGATATAAAATGGGATGAATAACAGCCAGAGATTGAAACAAAGTTAATAAAAACCTGTAATTAGAAAACCCAAGTTCCAGATGGAGTACCTAACTTCTGGTTAAAAGTATTAACATCTTTGCACGAAGTTTTAGCCTTGAGTAAGAACTATTCATATGTGCAACCTGAACAGACACCAACCTAGCTAACAACAAAAACAATGCTCCTACTTAAGAATGAACATGCAACCTACCCTAAAAATTATAGACCAATAAATTACCTTCCGACGATATATAAAATATACACTGGAATTGATGCCAACAGAGTTTGTAGTCATTTAGAAGAAAACTCAATTATGGCAAAAGAACAAAAGGGCAATAAAAAAGTCATATGGAACAAAGGATCTTTTGTTGTTAAAGTCATAGTGGAGAACTGTAAAAAGGGGAAGAATCTAAGTATGGCATGGATGGCCTGCAAAAAAGCATTTGATAGTATCCCACATTCATGGATAAAAGAGTGCTTAAAAATGTACAAGATACATATACCCTACACTGATCGGCTACATTACAGTGACCATGAAACCGTGGCAGACCACTTTGCAATTAAGCCATGAAAAAGGACAAATTATTATTCCATGGTAAATATTCAAAGGGGGACATTCCAGAGTGACTCTATCACTGCTGTTATTCTATCTTGCCATTATCCCATTAAGCTATCTACTTAGCTTAAGCCATAGCTATAATTTGGCTCCTAGTAAAGACTTCTCATCTTTTTGTTGATTTAAAGCTGTATAGCTCATCAGATAAGGAACTGAAAGCACAACTGCAAGTTGTCAAAACGTTTTCAGATGATAAAATAATGTCATTTGGTCTTGATAAATGTGCAAAAGCAACCTTTAAAGCAGGAAAACTGCAGCACCAAGAAAACATCAGTTTGGGATAAGAATGTAATATAAAAGAACTTGAGCAAGGAGGAGTGTTTAAATATTTGGGAATTGATGAAAGATCAACAATAAAAGATGAACAAATGCGAAACAAACTTAGTAAGGAATACTTCAGAAGACTTAAATTAATCCTGAAAACAGCATTGAAATCTAGGAACCAAATCCAAGCTATAAACCAATTTGCTCTTCCTGTCCTAATTTACAGTTTTGGAGTGACTGACTGACCCCAAAACATGTTGGATTGATTAGATTGGAAAACAAAAAGGATGCTTCATGCTCACCTAATAGATCTGCAATCGTGGGACTGCACACGTTTGCTGACCTCACAAGACCCAAACATAGCAAAAGTTTTGAAACATGAGGAGAATAAATCTAAGATGACTTCCCAAGTTTCTATTGAATTGTCAACAGCTTAGGTTGTTGAATACTGAATCATCTTTTATCAATATTTTCTAACCTTATCTGATTAATTTTTATAGTTATCATGTAATATCTGTACGCTCTACTAATTATCCTTTTTGAAGCAGCACCTTCTATTCTTGGCTCAATTAAAAGCTCTATGGTCTTTCACTTAGCACCCCCTATCCTTTTCTCTTTCCTTATACTGTTTTATTAATCCTTGATACAAAGGCATTCTCTACCCTGTAACCCAAACTCATGTTTAACCTCATTCCACTCTATTACCTACTCCTTCCAAGATATTTATTTCCAATATATTAGCTCCTTTGCTATCTTCTTCCATGAAATTCAAACCCCTTCTCACCTATTTTCTATACCTTAAAAGTAGACATCCCAGCTGGCAAAAATCTCATTTCCAATGCTGGCTTAGTTCTTAGAATACCTTCTGCTAATTTATGAATACAATGTTTCCACCTTTTCTAATTTCGCCAAGGCTTTAGGGTTTCTAATACCATGACGGGAATGGATCCCATTCCTAAGTCAAAGTACGATTAAAGTTCAGGAAATTAGTATTGTTTTAGTCTTTGTCAGCCAAAAGGGCTCTTCACAGCACCCGCAATGTGCCCAGTAATGACTCCTCCTGCAATTCGTACAGAGTTACATGTATTGGTAACATATCTAAATATGATTGTAGATTCTTTTTTATAAGACCCAGTGCTCCTACTACTACTGGGAAATGTCTGGGCATCTTTTTTCCACATTGCTCTCATTTCTGCCTGCAAATCCTGATACTTTATGACTGTCTCTCTGTATGCAAGACACTGTAGTCACTAGCTGCAGCGATTTCAATGATCAATGCTACTTTTATCTTCTTTTCATGGACCACTATATCCGGTTTACTAGCATCTATCTTTTGAGCTGTTGGTAATGGGTGATCCCATGAGATGTAGACTTCATTTTCTATGATGCTTTGTGTCTCATGTTTCCAGTGTTTTTCAGCCACTTCAATACCATAATGTTTGTACAATCCTCAATGCAGCAGTCTTGCCACATTATTGTGCCTTTCTGTATACAGTCCTCCTGCCATTAGAGTGTCATAATTACCAACGAGGTGTGCAACTGTTTCCAATTCTGTTTTACAAAACCAACATTTGTCCATTTCTTCCACATGTTCAGTGGACTTTTGTAAACAAACTGGTATGTAGCCCACTATCTTGGACCAACAATATTAACTTTTCATCTCTTGGTTACAATTCACCTCTCCTTAACCAGTCCTGCATTCAATCCTGATCAACATGAGGTTCTTCCAGAAGTTTTCTATACTTGCAATTATATTTATGCATTTTCCACATTTCTGGCCTTCTCATCTGGTCCTTCACCTTATATTCTTTCTTTTGTTTTTTTGGCAAATTCAGTTGCTGCCTGATTTTTATCTACTTCTAGTTTGATTTCCACTCCCAAATGACACCGATATGTGTGTGCTAGACTAAGCACGGAAGTCACGTCTATAACATAACATCGACAGCTTAGGTTGTCGACTCCTAAAACCGACACGTAAGCATCAAAAGCTAACAATAACGAATGGCCACATCATCGAATTCTTTCCTTGGGAAAGAATTTGGGTGGCCGTCCGTAAACAAAATAAACAAACACACCCAAACATGGTCGGGGGGTTGCGCTCCCCACACCCCCATAACTAAATATACAACTCCGAGATCACTCTACATTGGGGAAAGGGCAAATTCCCGAAAATGGCCATGCAAATTCTTTCCCGAGGAAAGAATTTGATGATGTGGCCGTTCGCTATTGTAAGCTTTCAACGCTTCGGTGTCTTACAAAGCAAAAATGGGAAGGAAGCTGTAACACTACCAAGCATAAGTATGCAGCAAAGTCTAGAAGGTGTAGGAGTTCTGCTCTGGTGTTTTTAAATCGCAGGTCAACTTCTGAGGGATTTTCCTCAGGTAGATAGTAACTGTTAACAGTGTGATGGGAAAGAGAGAGGGATTTGGGATTTTATCAGTAGATCAATCATAACATTTGTATTCTCTGATAGAATAATAAGGTTAATAAGGAGGAAATATGCATGGTCAGCGGCAAAATTAAGGTGGGGGGGCTCCTCTCTGATAGTCTGTGTTTGAACTGAATAACCGGGCAGGGATGTGCTCTTTCTCCTCATTGTTTGCAATATGTTTAGAGCCATGAGCAAAGAAAATAAGGGATTCACAAATTCAAGGATATACCAGATGTGGAAACCAAGAACAAGCAGCACCCAGGTCTAACTTGTGATGGTTTTTCCTCAGGTAGATAGTAAATGTTTGCAGTGAGGTGTAGTACTAGATCTGACCTTAATGTAAGCAGGGGGTGCTTAACATTTGTTATGATCGGGTCTTGCATCACCGCATTACTTATCTGATTTGCCTTTTTTCAAATATCCAAGTATAATCACTGCTTTCCATGCACTACAGGCAATTTGAATATCTGACAGAGAGTTGATATTATTGGACTTTCCCGTGAGTTGGGCAGATTTGTACTTAGTCACTTTTGTTATTGGGGAAAGTCAAATTGGGTTGCATTTCTCATTTTCAGTGGCTCAGAAAGAAAAGCTCCAGAAAATGTAGATGTACCATATAACAAAGTTTATTTAAACTTTAAAGTAAAAACAGTGCACAAAAAATGAAATTCATTAAAATGGAATAAAGTGGGACTATCACAAACATATAAGTTCTAATTGCAGCATTCATGCACATTACAGAGCATCGCTGGAGCAGGAAATTAGTAGTATAAATGTAGTAACATCATTAAGCAGTAAAGAATGTTAAACATATGGGAGCTAAACTAATGTAATATGTGTTTATACTCCTGTTGAAATGTGAGCTGACTGAAAAATAATACATACCTTTCTCACAGGAGGAGTGCAGCAAACTTACTTCATTAAGACATTTAAAAGCTAGTTAGGAGGAAATGGTTTAGTAAATAAGAATAGGAAATATTGAGTATTTTTATCATGGAGACTTGCACCAGTTGCTGATTGCATTGTGATTTAGATGTAGTTTGAGGATGATTTTAAAAGCAAGGGGGGTGTTATTCTGATGTTGAAAGGAATGCTGTTCCATAGTTCAGCTATGCTTTTTAGTATTAGGAGTCCCCGTGAAGGTGCATTTATATCTATATATATCTATATATATATATATATATATATAGAGAGAGAGAGAGAGAGAGAACAGGTATAAAATCAGGTGTGCTTATTAAGTGGTTGTACTCAAACTGATGGGCTCAGGTAGTGGACCCATTCCTGTGTGGTTCATGACATTATGATGTCCTTCTATTCCAATGTTGCAATATTCACTGGTGGGTTTACCATTCTTCCCATCAGTTTGTTCGGCCAGGTTTCCAAAGCTTTTTCAGTCCCTGTTGGTGCGTCGGATGTCTGACGTGTAGGCTGGTACATGGGCCATAAAAGTGACATCTGTGCGCACCAGTGTGTACTTCAGAGAAGTAGATACCAAACAGGAGAGGTCCCAGGACTGAACCCTGTGGTACTCCACTTGTCACTGCTTTGAGGTCAGATTTGGAGTCTGCAACTTTTACAGTGTGGGTTCCGTCAGTAAGCCAGTTGGCACCCCATCTTGTGACGTAGGGATTTAAACCTAGTTTAATGAGTTTAGCTATAGTTCCAGAATGGGGGATGGTGTCGAAAGCCTTGACGAGGTCAAGATAGGCTGTGTAAACCACCTTACCCTCATCTACAGCTTTGGTGACTGCCTCAAAGAAGTCAATCAGGTTCAGGAGGCATGATCTGCCTTTCACAAACCCAAACTGGGTGGGATCCAGAGTTTGGAGGTTACCAATGTCTTTGATTATGAGTTCCAGGATGATACGTTCCTTGGCCTTGCATACCAGTCTCGTCAGGCTAATAGGGCGATAGTTCCTGGGATCAGTGGTGGCTCCCCCTTTGTGGAGTGGGATAACAGTTGCTGTGCGCCATTCAGTGGGCACAAAGCCTGAGGCGAGGCTATTATTGAACACAGTGCTTAAGTGGGGAGCCAGTTCATCTAAAATGCAGCCTGGGATATTGTCTGGTCCCATGGATGCTGTGTTTTTGGCTTTAGAGAGTGCAACTTTTACCTGCGTAGTTGTGATTACAGGGAGTCTGCATTCTTCCTGTATAGTTATGGGCCTTTTAGGGGGGTGAGGAGGGGGTAAAGCTAGCACTGAACCTATCTGCTAGGATGTTGGCAGTAGGATGTTGGCAATGGTGATCCTGGACATCAAAGATGCCTCCCTACATATTCCAGTAAAACCATCCTCCAGAAAATTCCTCAGATTCAAAGCAGGCTCCTTGCATTTTCAGTTTTGTGCATTGCCGTTTGGACTCTCCACAGCTTCAAGGGTGTTTACAAAATGCCTAGGCCCAGTCATTGCTTACTGCAGAACAAGAGGTATGCAAATTTCCCCATACCTAGACGATCTACTAATCCAGGCAGCAGACAGACAAACCCTCCTAGCCCACACAAAGGACCTTCTGCTCCTGCTGCAGTCCTTAGGATTCCTCATTAACTTCCCCAAATCTAATCTAAATCCTACACAAGACATTGTCTTCCTAGGATGCAGAATCAGAAGAGACCTCAGGATGACCTTCCTACCTCAAGAAAAAGTGCTTTCCCTGACCCAACTCCTTCAATCTGCTTTCCTTACACCCAGCCTGACAGTGAAGGAATTTCACAAACTTCTTGGCCACATGGCTGCCACAGTTCCTATGCTGCCACTGGCAAGATTACACATTAGAAAGATGCAGTGGTATCTTCACTCAGTATGGACCCAGCATTCTCACCCCCTAGAGTTCAGAATCACATTTCTACCTTGCCTCCACCAAGAGTTAAAGTGGTGGATGGCCCAGGTGACCCTAAACCCGGGTCTCCCTGTACAATTGCCCCCCACCCCCTCAGATCATGCACACAGACACCTCAGATCTGGGATGGGGAGCAGCATTAGACACAAGGAAAGTACAAGGTTTGTGGAAAAACAAGCACATATAGTGGCATATCAACATCAAAGAAATGTCAGCCATACTTCTGGCCTTGCAGGCCTTTCTACCTTTCCTCAGACAGGGCATCCTGAAGATCTTCACATTAATACCACAGTGATGTGGTACTTGAATAAGCAAGGAGGGACCAAGTCCTACCTCCTCTGCAGACTGGCCCTTCAGGTATGGGATTTAGCTGTCTCCCAGGGGATCACCCTACAGGCAGCCTGCATCCTGTCCCAACAAAATTGCCAGGCAGATTCCTTAAGCAAAACCTCCTCAGACAAGGGAGGTATTCCTAAAGTTGATCCACAGGTGGGGTATTCCACAGATAGACCTGTTTGCCTCCTCCACAAACAGGCAACTGCAGAGCCACTGCTCCAGAACATACGACCCAAAGACTCTTCAAGCAGATGCCTTCTAAATGTCCTGGAAGGGGAAGTACTTGTACGCCTTTCCCCCCTTCCCTCTGATACAGAGAGTCCTACTGAAAATTCAGCTAGGTTCTCCAAAAATCATGTTGGTGACACCCTTTTGGCCAAGGCAACACTGGTTCCCCCTACTTCATCTATCCAAGGGCAATCACCACAATTTACCCTCCTCAGTGGATCTACTCACACAGCACCAGGGAACACAAATTCACCCACAGTGGAGACCCCTACATCTCTCCCTGTGGCTGATAGGATTCTGATTCCCTTCAGACACCTATATAACTAGGACATGCTCTCAGTCCTGCAGGAGGCCAGGAAATCTAACACAAGGAAATCCAATCTCTCTAAATGGAGAAGGCTTTCTATCTGGTGTCAGAAAAGACAAATAGAGCCACTGGACAGCGAACTGCCTCTAATTCTCTCTTACCTTTGTGAACTGCTAAAGACAGGATTGTCTTACTCTTCCTTAAAGGCACATCTGTCAGCCATTTCTGCCTGCCTGCCTATGGAGCCCCCCATTTGCTTCCAGGCTTCCAGCCAAACTATTCCTAAAAGGTGTTCTACACCTAAGACCCACTAGGAAACCAACTCCTTCTCCCTGGGTTCTTAATTATATGCTGGAAAAACTCACTCTGCCACCCTTTGAACCAGCTGGTAAGGCAGACTTGAAATTTTGCACTTGGAAAACAGTACTGCTAGTAGCTTTAACATCAGCCAGGAGGGTCTCAAAGCCCTCATGTCTACCCCACCCTTTCTAGTTTTCCATATGTACAGGGTCACCCTGAGGATTAATCCTTTCTTCATCCCCAAGGTGGTTAACGACTTCTCCCTTAATCAGGCTACTCACTTGCCCACCTTCTTTCGTAATTTTTAGGGAGACGACGAGAGAGTTCTTCACTCCCTGGATGTACACAGGCAACTCCGTTTCTACTTGCATAAGACCAAACCTATATGCAAATCAGACCAGCTGTTTGTTTCCTTCCACCCCAGGGCTTTGGGGAAAGCTGTAGGGAAGCAAACTATTTCTTCTTGGATTGCTAGGGCAATCTCATTTTGTTACTCTCACCATGCAAAGACACTAATGGGCAATGTCAGAGCCCATTCCACAAGGCCCATGGCTTCCTCTTGAGCCTTCTTTAAAGGTCTAGACACTAACTCCATTCTGGAAGCAGCTACTTGATCATCTATGCACACCTTCGCCAGACGCTACAAGCTGGACCACATTTCCAGGACCAGAGCAGGATTTGCCAGGGCTGTCCTGCATAGGTTCCTGGAATCCTCATCCAGACCACCACCCAGCCACCAGTGAGGTTTTGTACTCACACACTAGTGAATATTGCAACACTGGAATAGAAGGACATAGAAAAGTTGTGTAAAATCTTACCATAACCATAGATGTCCTTGTCTTCCATGTTGCAGTATTCCTTCCCTCCCCTCCATCTCCCTGTACTCCTTGCACTTGCTCGCCTCGGGTGCTACTTGAGCTATGCTATCAGGACTGGCTCTGTCTGGGGCCTCTTGGTTCTGAGGACTAGTGCGCGCAGACGTCACTTTTATGGCCCATGTACCAGCCTACACGTCAGACGTCCGACGCACCAACAGGGACTGAAAAAGCTTTGCAAACCTGGCTGAACAAGCTGATGGGAAGAAGGGTAAACCCACTAGTGAATACTGTAACATGGAAGAGGACTGTGGTTATGGTAAGATTTTACACAACTTTCCTATATGCTAGGTACGTGCACTCCTGAGTTGGGAGCTTTTCAGAAGAAATTGTTGAGTTGAAGAGGAAGAGAGGATAAACCTAATCGTAAATTCAACAAGGAGTATCCCCTATTATTCCTTTTCATTCACTAGGAAAGTCCACCCTGGGCATGAAGCATCTTTTCATTACTTACATTGATAATATACAGATGATGGTGTGAAAATAAGCATGTCATTCTGCTGCAGAGGATAGCATTGTGAACTGAAAAAGAAAAATATTGAAACTTACCTTTCCAAACAGCTCTGTTCTTTGACACATTTCTGGATTGAATCTTGTCAAAGGTCTTCGTCTATTCAGAAGAAAAGGCAGACATTTTAGAGTGGTGCATTAAGCCAGACCACTCTACTTAGAAACATGTTTTTTCAGGGCTCTGAGGTTAGTATCATTTTTGCATTTTCTCAGTAGTAAATGCAAGATTAAACATGAGGAGAGTACAGTAGTTAATAGAAAAAAAATGTTGGTATCAGGTCACAGGTCTTCTGGATTAGAATAACTCCATCATTCCAGCAGTTATAAAGGAGTACCTTTGGTGGACAAAATCATCTTCAAATTTTGAGCTTGTTAACTCGGAACCTTAATCCTCTTTGCCATCACCCAGACTTACATATGTGCTTAACCATGTTTTGTATGGCTTTGTGTTTTAAATGTCTGCTAGTTTGTACTACATGCAAGTATTTCTGTATTCCATGTGTTAATCTGCATTCATCGCCAGTTTGTTTTATTATGAGTTATTATTCTGTTAACATTTTCACTCTTCCTTTTTATGTATTATGTGTTGTGGCTGCAGGGGTCCAGTTTGGATCATCTCACTTTGATGGTCAACTAAAAAGTAAATAATGGCAGGTATGATTCGTTAGAGCGTCTTTTCACCATGCACTGTCCTGCCGGTGCTGGCACTGTAACTGCAGAGTCGCAGACTTTAAATGCCTTGTCCAGTTAAATACATTACTTTTGATAGCATACTAGTGGCAGTCTGTCACAAACTGTTTTTCTTTCCATGCAGGTATGACCCAAAAGAGAACAAGTGGACCCGTGTTGCCTCCATGAGTACAAGACGACTGGGAGTGGCAGTTGCTGTGCTGGGAGGCTTCCTGTATGCTGTAGGTGGATCTGATGGGACCTCTCCTCTCAACACAGGTATGTTCCTTCGTGCAAAGTATTTTTCTCAATTCTTTTTTTTTGTTGTTTCTTTCACAGCTTTCTATTGTTCTGCTCTGCTGTCATTGGAACTTACAGCTATTGGTTTGGTATAGTGAGTGAAAGTATGTTGCTGCTCTAACTAGAATGGCTCAGAAGAATGGGCCCCTTCCTTTATCACACAGGATTTTGGAGGACATGTGAGACATTAAAACCTAGGTCACAAGTCATTTTTGGAGTCTCAGAACAGTATTATAAGCTACTTTGGCAATGGGATCGGAGTCCTAACTCTTAGAGCAGGGAAACCAGGTTTTAATAGCTGTTCAAATGGCAAAGGAGATAGTTGGGAGGAATGGGATGACATGGCTTTTGGCTTGCCCCATAATCCTGTGAAATCTGTAGGGACTGTCGCATTGCTACCCCTTGGCTAGTGATAGAAGCATAACTGTGGCCGTGGCTTCAGAGAGCTCACTACATACATGTGTACTTGGGACTAAGTGCATAGCAGGTAGCTGTCACATGCAGAAAAACAGGTACCGTCTAGGCAGTCAATTCCATGTCCAGGGACACTGCCTTGCATCGTGCCACACCATGCTGATGGGGGAAGACAGTCCTGTTGTGGAAGTGACAAACAGGAAAGTTATGCAAGTTGTGGCTTTGGGAAGGAGGGAAGTGTAAAACTGGGGATAAGTTTTGGGTAGGGAGTGAAGTGATTTGTTACAGAATGTTTTCATTACAGGCTTGTTCATGCCCAAATTTTACATGATGATTGTATTCTGAATTGCTAATGCACCAGAAATGTCATTGTTTCATTTTACTTGACCCTCATTAGACCAATCATTGAGTACAGTATCTCCTTCAGTATGTACCCTACTAGCAATATGCAGTAACTGATGCATCTACATAGCTTCCTCACAAAAAGAATACATGGTGTAGGAAATGTCCTATATGGGCCACCTTACAGGCTTATCCATTTACGGAGATGTGTCAACCCATCAACAGCACTTTGAATGCTGTCCGATGAACAGAAAAAGAGTGAAATGAAATGAAATTGTGTTTCACTGTTGCAGTCATTACTCTTGGGTTATCCTGCTGGCAAGCTACCCGCAGTCGGCCTGAATTCCAAAGTCTTGGTCCGGTGTCTGTTGCTGTCACCTCTTCCCTGAAGTCAGTGCGCCAGGGGTGTAAAAGATGCAGCTGACACCATTTTCTTCAGTCTTTTTGCAGCGCGGTGCCCGAGGCAAAAGCAGTTCGCAAGTGCCGGTCGGAAAAAGTTAACAATTGTATTTCTTGTGGGAAGCAAATACCTCATAAGGATTTTCATTCTTACTGTATTCCTTGCTTACTGCGGTGGTGGTGCTGTGGTAGCATTGTCGCCTCACAGTTAGACATTGCCCATTCGATTCTCAGTTAGAGCGTCTTCTGTGTGGCGACATGCGTGAATGGGTGTTCCTTCGCTGAAGGTTGTGCATTAGGCCCGGCAAGCCAGTACATAAAAATCTACTGCCAATCATTAGCGGACCGGAGTTCCGCTGTGGCCACCCCTAACCGGGAAAAGCCGAAAGACACAAAAAACTGTATTCCTTGCCTAGGCCCTGATCATGACGTTGCTAGCTGTCGGTTTTGTGCTAGATTTAACCAACACACTATTAAGCGTCGGTACGATTTTGCCTTTCATTATTTTGGCCGAAGGTTTAATTATATAATGCTGTCGGAACAGCCAATGACCAGAGTTTATAAAAAACAAAAGGAAAAGGACAGGCATCCGAGGTCCAAAAACGACAACGAGGCTTCCGCTAGGCCAGTCACCGGTTCGCCGGTTCTCAGTGAGGCGCTTTCGCAGCCCCTGACACCTGCTACCGACTCCCACGTGGAGCCGACTAGGCCTCTGGATACTCAACCCTCAGAAACTATTCCCTCAGATGGGTCCAGAGCTTCTGAGCAGGCATTGGCTTCTGATGGTGTTTTCAGACCTACACAATTATATGTCAAGCCTACCTCAGCTGCAAAGACTAAAACAGCTCTAAAGACAAAGAAACAAGTACAGCATTCTCCTGGACAGAATTCCATGCCTAAGAAACAGATGCTTAAAATGGCCGAAGACCTAATTACTTTGATCAGGGGTTCCCATCCCCCTCCTGATAAGAGGCCTAGGCAAGAGACAGAATATGACTCTTCTGATCTGGTTTCAATTTCCTCTGACTCCTCTTCTGAACAGGGATTCTCTTTTCCTCCCTATGAGGATTCTGATGCTGAAGAATCAATTCCTTCAGCCTCCCCTCCTGAGGATTATTCTTTTGGGGAAACCCTGCATACCATGAGGGAGCATTTTCACTGGGAGAGCCAAGATTATTCCGAATCTAAGAAAAGGCTCAGAGATTTTCTTTTACTGCCTCAGCACAGACCTCTTGCTATTCCACCTGTTCTAGACACTGTAGATGATGTATTTTCAGAGTCCGGCCTGTCTCCTGACTCTCTACCCCCTGCACCTGCTAAGCCAGACAGATACTACAGGGTTTCAGACTCATACATTTCTATATAAAAACCCTGCTGCTGACCCAGAAACTATTTCTCAGGGTCCCAAGGCTTCCACTGCAAAAAACCCTGTCCCCTCTGATAGGGATTCTAGGGCACTGGACAGATGGGGGGGGGGAGTTTGCACTTCTGCTACCTTGGCTGTAAGGGCTTTAAATTGTCAGTTTCATATGCTTAAATATCAGCAATACTTAATGTCACTGCTTAAACAGAAAATGTTGACAAATTCTGAATGTTCTGATAACAAGGAAATGCAGGATTTATTGCATGCAGCTGAACAAGTGGGAAAGCATACTTTGCAATGTGGTTTTGATTCACTGGAGGCCTCTTGCAGGGCCGCAGTTACGGGTTCTGTCATTAGAAGGCATGCTTGGTTAAAGGAACAGAATCTGCCTGATCATGTTAAAGCAAAATTATTGGATGCTCCATTACAGCATGATACTTTGTTTGGTGTTAAGGCAGAAGAGGTGTTGAAGAAAATGGAGGATAAAGCGAAGTCCATGCAGACAGTTAAGGATTTCCTACAGGTACAGCCACCCAGATTTAGCAGGAACTGGCCAACAAAGAATTGGTCCTTTGCAATGTCAGACGAGCCACAAAGAGGCAGATACAGATGCCCCAGAGGCAGATCCTAGCCCCAAGGCTCATACAGGCCTAAACAATGGGGTACTTCTACCTCCAAAAGCGGAGAGGACAAATCACAACCATACAGGAAACAGTCCCAATGACTTTCCTCTGCCAGAACCAAGCACCTATCTTTTGGCAGCCCCCTTAGAGGGAAAACTAGCACTTTTTTCACCAAATTGGCACATGATTACCCAGGACATATGGGTCTTGGAATATAGTGTCTCAGGGCTACAGGTTCCACTTTCACACCCCTACCAAGAGCAAAAGGTATGCCAGACCTGCCACACAATCAGTGGGCAGAGGCACAAAAGCAAGTTTCATCCCTCATGGACATGAGGGCCATTCAGCAAGTACCACAACAAGAGCAGGGACAAGGATTTTACTCAGGACTTTTCCTGGTGCCCAGAAAGGACAAAGCCTGGAGACCAATACTAGACCTGTCTATTCTAAATACATTTCTGGACGTTCCAAAATTCAAAATGTTGACTCTGCAGCAGCTACTGCCCATGCTGGGCGAGAAGGCTTGGCTCGTTACTTTGGACCTAAAAGAGGCATACCTGCACGTCCCAGTCAGACAATCTTGCAGAAGATTTTGAGAGAAAAATTTTGAGAGAAAAATTGCCATGGATTCAAAGGACAATCATAAGGCCTTTTTCAGCTATGTTAGGAACCTGGGTGGAAACTCCCAGATATGCTCAGAATTAGTCCAGAATGATACAAAAATCACTGAACCCACAGACATTGCCAACATACTGGCAGACAGGTTCAGTGCAAACTTCACCCCCCCCCCCCCCTAAAGGAGAGATAACTATCCCAGCGGAGTGTAGCCTCCCAGACATCTCAAATGCGCAGGTGAAAGCTGCTCTCTCTAAAGCTAAAAGCACAGCATCAATGGGACCGGATGGTGTCCCTGGCTGTGTGTTACACGAGCTAAATGAGGAATTAAACCCGCACATAAGGCAGCTGTTTAATCTCAGCCTTACCACAGGATACGTGCCCAAGGAGTGGCGTACGGTAACTGTGGTCCCACTCCACAAAGGCGGTGCCTCTACGAACCCTGGTAATTACCGCCCCATAAGCTTAACAAGTCTAGTCTGCAAAGCTATGGAGAGGATCATAATGGAGCTCATAAACAAAGATATAGGGGACTTGCAGACATTGGACCCGACCCAGTTTGGCTTCGTCAAGGGAAGATCATGCCTTTTGAACTTGGTCGACTTCTTCGAAACAGTCACCAAGGCCATTGATGAGGGAAAGGCAGTCCATAGAGCCTACCTTGACCTTGCAAGGCTTTACACAATACCCCACTCGGGTATTGTAGAAAAACTTACCAGCTTAAATGTAAACCCATATGTCAAGATGGGTTGCAAACTGGCTTAAGGACAGAACCCACAGGGTTAGAGTTGCTGGCGCTATGTCAGACTCCAAGCCGGTCACAAGTGGTGTCCCACAGGGCTTGGTCCTTGGCCCCCTATTGTTCGGCATCTACTTCTCAGAAGTACAGGCCAACATGGGAGGACTTTGGCTGACAAAGTTTGCAGACGACTGCAAACTGGGCGCCATAGTGGAAAGTGCATTGGACACGGATATCCTTCAGAAGGGACTCACGGAAACAGCTGGTGCCAGAGCCATGGCCTGAAGTTAAACGCCAAAAAATGTATAGTCATACCCTTCGGGAAAAACAAGGTAACCCCAAGCTACCATATAGGTGGCAATCCACTAAGCACAGAAGAGGTTATCAGAGACCTGGGGACCCAGGTTGACAGTGGCCTTTCTTTTGACACTCACATTGCTAAAGTGGTTAGAAAGACCTTCTACATTGCCCACCTGATCATGAAGGGATTCACATCCAGATCTAGTGAGGTCATTGTTCCCCTGTACTCTTCACTTATCAGACCAATGATCGAGTACAATGCCCCATTCGGGATGTATCTCACCCGACATCTGCAGCAATTGGAGAGACCCCAAAAGTTCCTCACCAAAAGGATAAAGGGACTCCAAAATCTGTCATATGCTGCCAGATTGAAGAAACTCCAGCTCTATTCAGTCGCATACCGTCTGCTCAGAAGTGACATGTGCCTGACATACAAGGCCATGTCCAACCCAGAATTAATGGATATGCTCCACCTCAAAAAATCCAAATCCACCAAAACCACTAGAGCAAGCGACTTAAACCTTAGCATGGACATAAATAGGACGTGCTGGAGGGATAGATTTATCACTCAGAGACTCCCTATGCTGTGGAATAAAATCCCGGTCCATGTGAGGCAGAGTACCTCGCTGGCTCTGTTCAAGAGAAATCTTGACCTGTGGATGGGAGAGTGTAGGTTTACCCCGGGAATCATCTCTGTGTCACTGCTGGACAGAGGCACAACAAACTAATGGGCACAGTATTTTTTCATATAAGGGGTGGTGTAAGCCACAAAAATTAGGGCTAGGCTTATAAATGCCTTAGGGCAGATAGCCTAGTATAAACCTATGAACCTAAGATACCTCAGATTCATAGCTGGCTCAATGCACTACCAGTTGTCTGCACTGCCCTTTGGCTTATCTACTGCACCCAGGGTCTTCCCCAAATGCCTGGCACCAGTAATTGCATTTTGCAGACAAAGAGGAATTCAAATATATCCTTACTTGGACGACTGCCTTATTCAAGCAGAGAACAAAGACATTCTATTACAGCATCTGGCGTTTGTAAAAAGATTACTAATTTGCCTAGGGTACACAGTAAACGAAAAGAAATCAAAACTAGTACCCTCTCAAGAGATAATATTCCTGGGTGCAAGCTTAAATACAACTGCCCAGATGGCTTATCTCACACCAGACAAACAAAGACAACTGACTTCTTACTTCAAAATGTTGGCAACAAAGACCCAGTTATCTGCAAGAAAAATTCTGCAGGCTTTGGGCTTCATGGCATCCTGCATTCTACTAATTCCGTATGGCAGACTGCATATGAGGAAACTACAATGGTATCTAAAAAGTGTTTGGAGTCAACATTGCCACAGCCTGGAAACATTAATTACCCTCATTCCCTGCCTGCAACAGGAGTTTCGATGGTGGGCACAACCATTCACTTTGCCCACAGCCAGGCAGACACTAACAACGGATGCATCAGATTATGCCTGGGGGGCCCACATGGCAGGAAAATGTATTCAGGCACATGGCCCACAAGCCAGATGCATCTTCATATCAATCAAAAAGAGATGCCATCTGTTCAGAATGCCCTGACAACATTCAAGGATCTACTTCATCCAGGACAACTACTAATAAGGACAGACAATACTACAGTCATGTGATACATAAACAAACAGGGAGGCACACATTCCTACCCCCTTTGCAGACAAGCCATGACTTTATGGGACACCGCATTGACTCACGTTCACCTGCAAGCACAATTCCTGCCGGGAAAAATAAATACTCTGGCAGACGAACTAAGCAAAAACCTCAGGGATCCCCACAAGTGGAAACTGGATCCACAAGTCTTCAGCATGATAACACGGAAATGGGGATGCCCAGACATAGATCTATTTGCCAACTACAGAAATTCTGCACAAGGATTTACCACAAGCAAGCATGGAAAGTGGATGCCCTATCCTTTAGCTGGAAAAACCTAACAGTATATGCCTTTCTTCCACTGCCTCTCCTCCCCAAGGTACTCCTAAAGGTCAGACAAGAGAAGCCAAAAATTATACTGATTGCCCCAGACTGGCCATGCCAGCACTGGTACCCAATCCTAAAGAACTTGTCTCAAGAGCCAGCCTGGACATTGCCTCAAACTACTCACTTACTGATCCAACAAAACAATCAAATCCTGCACAGCCACATCAGGACCTTAAATCTGGCAGCATGGCGGGTAATGTAGCCATTCAGAACACTCCACTCTCCAAAGCTGTAATGGATGTTATCTTGGAGACCAGGAGGCCCAGTACCAGAAAATGTTATGCAGAAAAATGGAAGGGATTCTGTGCTTGGAACCAGGAACAAGGAATTGACAAGTTTGTACCAAATATTCCTCAGATGTTACAATATTTAACTGAGATGCTGGACAAAGGCCTATCCTTTTCATCAATTAAGATTCATGCCTCTGCCATTTCAGCCCATTGCAATATGGAACCACCTATCTTTTCTCATCCTTTAATAAGACAGTACCTTACAGGGGCCAAAAACATAAGACCTCCAAGTAGAGCACCAATACCTGCATGGGACCTCAATTGTGTACTGGAAAAACTCACTCTGCCTCCTTTTGAGCCAGCCTCAACAGCTGATATAAAATTCTTATCCTGGAAAACAGCTCTTCTCCTAGCAATAACCTCTGCAAGATTAGTCTCAGAGTTACAGGCACGCATGGCTGTGGAACCTTTTATCATTTTCCATCCAAACAGGGTTTCTCTGAGGATGAACCCTACATTTATGCCTAAGGTGGTGTCCAGTGTGGCCCTTAACCAAACCATTCACTTGCCTACCTTTTATCCAAACCCACAGAACAAGGGTGAGAGACTTCTGCATTCTTTGGACGTACACAGATAGCTACGCTTCTACTTGGACAGAACTAAAGCTTTCAGAAAGACTGAGCAACTTTTAGTGGCATATGCTGCAGGATCACAAGGAAAGGCTATCTCAAAACAGACCATTTCAAAATGGATAGGCCATTGCATTTGTTTCTGCTACTCACAGCATGGCAAATCAGTGCCTAAGGGTGTTAGGCCACATTCTACCAGAGCAGCAGCCACTTCAGCAGCATTCCTCAGAGGAGTACCTACCAAAGACATCTTAGAGGCTGCAACTTGGAGTTCAGTGCACACTTTTACAGAGCACTACCACTTACCTCTCTGCTCTAAATCCAGAGCAGGCTTTGCCACTGCAGTTCTGCAGGGCCTCATAGCCTCTCCTAATCTTATTCAGCCCAGCCACCCATCCTCAACTTTGGGATTCAACCCAAGAGTAATGACTGCAACAGTGAAACACGATGAACATAGTACAGTTGTGTACCTACCATAAATGTAGATGTTCGAGTGTATTCACTGTTGCAGTCCAAGTTACCCTCCTACCATCCCCCTTTCATTTGCTGAGTCTTATCTGTACTTCTCTATTCTATACAACCTATGTGGTGTATTTGTTTGTAGATGAAGGAAATGTTTATCTTAGTGCATGCATGTATTTGGCATAATCTGTTTAGCCTACCTTTTTGCGGGCACCTGACATCTGGAGCAAGAAAAACTGAAGAAAATGGCATCGGCTGCATCTTTTATACCCCTGGCGCACTGACGTCAGGGGAAGAGGCGACAGCAACCGACACCGGACCAAGACTTTGGAATTCAGGCTGACTGCGGGTAGTCTGCCAGCAGGATAACCCAAGAGTAATGACTGCAACAGTGAATACATTCAAACATCTACATTTATGGTAGGTACACAACTGTACTTTTTGCATAACCTCAGAGGTTAAGTATTTTTGCAGGGGAGCAAGTCCTTTTGCACCTCCCATTGTGGGGTGACGCACACACACAGGCACACGCACACACACACACACGCACACACACTCACTTAAAATGTAGTCTGAGGTCGTACAACAGTGGAGAAGAAAGAAAATGCCAGTGTTGGTAAAACTATCTGCACTCTTTTCTTGTTGATTGGACAGCATTCAATTAGAGTTGCCAATGGGTCAACAAGATCCCCCCCTATACTCCCTCTCCTACAGACTGCTGAGATGCAATTTATGCATGGCTTACAAAGCACCCTCTGATCCAGCTCTGATGGACCTACTGCACATCCACAAAAGAAATAGCATCAGAAATAACCAATCCAGGGATCTACACCTGTTCTGTAATGTAAATAAGACATGTTGGTGGGATATGTATGTGTTTCAGATGATACCCCTTCTCTGGAACATGCTTACTACCCACGTGAAGCACACTTCTTCCTTGCACTTGTTCAAGCATAACTTGGACAGTAGATGGGGAATTTAACATTTACCCGTGGTCTGGCAGCTATGTCTTTGTTAGAAAGAGGAAGCTGGTAAATGTGTTACCACTCACTCCCAAGCTATACGTACTCCCTATAAGAAGCCATGGTATCAAACCCTGCCCATTACAGCTGGGAAGCATGGCTAGGCTTAAAAAGGCCCTTCAGGGTTCAGCTGTTGGCCCTGTAATCAGCTATGAATCAGATGGATAGATTAAGAAAGCCACTGTTCTGCTGGTGTGGAATTTTGATCATATGGACACAGAGAGACGGCAGAATGAGAAGACCAGGATGGTGAAAAGGAACATACCATAATTAAATGGTGATGTAATCTTGGGTTGTGGCTGAAAACGGTCAGTTGACCAGCTCACCTACCCAGCTGTCAAATTTCAGTAAGTAAACACGGCAGAACTAAGCCATCAATGTCCCCATTATAGTTCAAGACTTTTTTCCTGAGTCAAGGTAGGTTTTAAGCTGACCCGGCTGTGCAGATGCACACAGTGGTTTGGCAACACCAGTGACCTGGATGCGGGAACTAGCTGTGGACTCCCATAGTTCCACTGAACTGTGTACTGTTTGGTGCCTCACAGCTGTTCATGAGGCACCAATCAGTACACAGTTCCACTGAACAGTGTACTGTTTGGTGCCTCATGAACAGCTGTGCTACCACTGGTGATGGTGGAGCTTGAAATCAGTACTTTGCTACCCTCTGCTGGAGAGAAGACAACTAGCAGTTCATGCAGCAGAAATCATGAAGGTGGTAAACCTGAGAGCATGCAGTTGTCATTGTACAGCAGTATGAAAAGCTAGCACAGTTCCCTGGCTCTTTAACTAGTAAATGCAATATTTATCTGTCCTGGCATGTAAAGACTTCAGTGTTGGGGGGGGGGGGGGGGGCAAAGCCTTTGACAAGCTGGGGAATGAATTACAGAAATAGCCTCTTTGTGGTGCTGGACAGGCAAAAACAGAAGTGGAATAAGAAGGGTAATGATTTTGAAGCTTATTTTCTTGCTCCGTACTCTGTATAAAAATGATGTGCTACTGCGTTACTCTTCTCCCATCGTACTTTGGCACTTAAAGTTTTACATCTCATTGTTTCTTGTCATCTTATGGTGTGCAGTCATGTGACCTCTCTCCAAATACCCATGTGCATCCAATTTAATATTTTGGTTTTAGTTGTATATATTGGGACCCATCTAAATATACAGATCATTTTTTTTCAAGTTGACATAACTTGGTATTCCAGATGAACATGAAAATGTGGGCAGGACACTAAAAAATTACATTACTCTTTGCTACCAAAGTGTTTACTGGATCTTTTAATGTCTGCCTGATTGCATCCAAAACACAAATAGCTGACTCTGGTTTAACATGCTTTCTGAAGACAGGTACCACATGGTTATATCTCATCTAAAGCAGAGTGCCTCATGCTAACATCCCACATGAAGGTGGAGGCACATACTAGCTGAAGAAGCCATCTTCAAGCTGATGAAAAATGTCTCATGCTGATGTTGTATTACGTATACCTTGAATTGAATCAGAGACTGTGATTTTTTTTTATTTTATTTTGTACATTGGAAAACGAATCATCCTGTTACCTAAGAAGTGACCTGTGTCTGGAATACAAGGTAGGTACCCAGTACTGATGGACCTACTGTCATCAACAAGTCAAATAGTGTCAGAAGTACTCAGTCTAGATGTGGAAACCTCCTCTTCAATATCAACAGAGTGGTTTGGAGGAACAGGTGCATCTCCCAGGGGATACTGCTGCTCTGGAACAGACTCATCATCCACGTAAAGTAAAGTTCATCCCTTGCATCTTGGATCTATGAATAGGTAATAGAAATTTATCCCAGGACTGCCCCCTGTACTAGTAATGGACTGAGGCATCTCTTAAGGGCTTTATCGGCCCCCTAATATTATGGTGTGGTCCCAGTTATTCTTACTAGGGTTAATATATAGTTATCGACCATAGGATGCGTAAGACCAGTCTAAAACCAAATGGGTTGGGTTAATTCGAGCACCAAAAGGGAAATTGTCTAGGCTTAAAATTGCCCAGAAGACAGTTAGCTTTGTACTTATGTTAATGCAGCATAGTTTGTTTTATACGTTCATAGGTGGTGTTGCATCACTGCTGTTACAGACTGGTTAGAAACACCTTTTCTGCTTGACCATATTTTACTCGAGGACCAGTTCTGTAAGTAGTATGTATCAAAGGGAAGGTGTCATTCCAGAACATCTGGAAGCATCGTTAACAATAGGGAACCATCCATGCCCCCTCAGCCCATACCTCCTACCTAACTAGTATGGAGTCCCTGTGCATTAAGACAAACACCATTCTTCTAGTATATTTTCAGCTACCCTTCCATTATCTGGGAGACTTGTACAACCTCAAACATGTAAGCCCAGACATGTCTAGACTTCATCAATATAAAATTTCTGGCAAACTAGTCTGCACCCCAACAAGAGGACCATAAAATCCTGGACTTGGTCCTTGCCAGTATAGGGCAGCTTTGTTGTCACTTCCTCACTGGTCATATCAGACCACATATCAGTCCCGTTTGCCATAACACTGAAGCCACAAGCATTGTCCAGTATCTCAGTTTTCAAGAAACAGAGTACAAAGGATTAGCCCAGGTAGAATCACTTTAGCTAGCAGATCTAGGAGACTCGTCTCTCTCTGATACCCTCCTTGTGGGAAGAATAAAAGTCCTTGTTGAAGTTTCAGGTAGTTTATTCAGTTAAGTAGGTAAATGGACGAGTGTTCTTATTCTAATGAAAAGAAGTAAAGGAGAAGACCTAACCTAGAGCTGAGCTGATATGAGTTAAAAGTAGCCACAAAGTCGACTTTAACCATGTTATAAACCTCAAAAACAATGCACAGGACTGCTCAGAGCTAATAATAAACAGTCACATACTCTGATCCAGTAGATGTGGACAAATTTACATCAAACTTCACCTCTCTCCCCTCCTGTATTTTTGGATCCACATACTCACATGTACACCTCTTCCTCAGTTCTCCCAAGAACAAGTCCTCAAAGCACTATCCAAAGTCAAAAACACTACTTCCATGGATCAGAGTAGTATACTGTGCTGCCTACTGGTCAGACTGAAACAGTACCTGTCAGACCCCCTACAGAGGCTAAGTATCAGCCTCAAAGCAGGCTTCATGCTGGATGAATGGAGGACAGTGATAGTAATCCTCTTGCACAAGGGTGAGACATCAACTGACCCAGGTAATTATAGACCTAGAAGCCTGACCAGACTCATTTGTAAGGCTATGGAAAGGATCATTATGGAGTTAATAAATAAGGACATAGGCAGCATACAACCTCATGAGCCCAACAACTTTGGATTTGTGAAGGGGGAGATCATGCCTGCTTAACTTGGTTGATGACTTTGAGAAGGTTGCTTAAGAAATGGGTGAGGATAAATCTGTACATAGTGCATATCTAGATTTTACAAAGGTGTTTTACACCATCCTACCTTCAGGCATCATAGATATAGGTTCATAGGTAAGTACTAGGCTATCTGCCCCAGGGCATTTATAAGCCTAGCCAGAATGTGTTGGCTTTCGCCACCCCTTTAGATTAGTCCCTGTGCCTCTGTCCAGCAGAGCCATTAGTTCCCTGTGCCATTGTCCAGCAGAGCCATTACTTCCCTGCGCCACTGTTCAGCAGAGCCAGTGCAGTGATCCCCGGGGTAAATTTTCTCTTTCCCATCCACCCGTCACGGTTTCTCTTGAAGAGTGTTAGTGAGGGGCTCTGCCTGATGTATATTGGAATCCTGTTCCAAAGCATGGGGAGTCTCTGGGGTAGGAATCTATCCCTCCAGCATGTCCTATTCATCGTTGTGGTGAGGTTTATATCTCTAGAGCGTGTGGCTCTCTGGGATTTTTTTTTTTTTTTTAGGTGGAGCATGTCCATCAATTCTGGGTTGAAACGGAAAAAGTGAAATAAGCAAGAGTGATAAACTGAAACAATTTAATATTGTTAGCGCTTTCGGAAAAGACAATGCTCTTCCTTCCTCAGACAAGCAACACAAACACATGGGCGTAGTAATATAGTATTGCTACGTCCCAATTATTCCATTAATATAAATATTGCAATATTTACTCTTACAAAACCAAATGTATTAAATAAATCATATTAAATTAATAACATGGTCAACATTGAAAAACTCTCTATTAAATACTAATTACAAATTAAAAAATAAAAAGGTTATAAAACAACACTAGCCACCCCAAAATGCTTTAAGTTTACCTATAAAAGCAAAGGAGAAATAACAAACTTATATATGTCATACTATAATAGACCTTGTTTCTTGAAATAGATGGTAATTGATAAACAGGTCATACTAGACAATAAATAATAAAAACTGGATCTCCATATACTTAAATTATGTAACAACATGCAGATGTTACCTTTTCAAAGCTAACAATTTTAAAAAACATTTAATGGAAGCCATTTCATTAAGGCCTGGGGGCAAGTATGCTGCAGTCTTAATTTGCCAAAATAACTCCTCTATCTCGAGTTTGATCTGCCGTGGGAGACAACCGTACTTTTTAATAATCCCATGTTCCAGGACAATGTCGCTTGGTATACTCGTTACCAAGACGACATGTTCTTATTATGGGAAGGCTCCATTGCTACAGTACATGAGTTTATTACCACCCTAACTTCTTTAACGAACTTTCTGGAATGTACTTTTGACTTGCAAACCAACACCGCTAGCTTCCTAGATATTCATATTCATAAAGATCTTGATAATAGCAGGTTTAGAAGCACCATTTATAGAAAGGCTACATACTCCAATTCATTCCTCCACTTTTCTAGCTGCCACCCCTATTACCAAAAAAGAGGAGTTGTTAAGGGGCAGATGGTTAGGGCAGCTAGAATGATCTCGGATGAGATTGATTTTATTGAGGAATGTCATTTATTGGAGAACATGTTTTTAAACAGAGGGTATCCCACTACCCTAGTTTCTAACATCTTCGCTGAAGTTATTACCAAAAGGCAACTAGGTTACTTCAATCCCTTATTGACTAAGGATCATGATGCTGAAGATGAAATCCTAAGGGTTGCTCAAGCAGACTTCCCCATTAAAAAAAACTCAAAATTTTACAATCAGTTTCCTTAGTACTTACAATTTAGATTCTGCTCCCATTAGGGACATTCTCAACAAAAACTGGACTCTCATTATAGAGGACAGTAACTTGAATAAGATCTTTGGAGATCAAAAATTACTTATAGACGGGGGCTTAACTTGAAGTCACTTCTTGAGTATTTTAACAAGCCATTAGTCGTAAAAACTAAAGCTATGATTAAATGTGGTGCAAGTCACCAATGTAGACACATCAACACTTCTTACCAATTTAGAATACGTGACAAATGGTACAAGGTTCAGGGTAAATATTCCGGCGACACTAAAGCAGTTGTTTATACTGCTTGTTGCCAAGATTGTAATTCTTTTTACATTGGGAAGATGGAAAGAAAGATCAAACAACGCATTTATGAACATCTATATGTTATAGGTAGGAAAGATATGACCAATGCCTTAGCCAGGCACATAAATGAATTTCCAGATCATAATTTTAAGTTCACAATTTTGAAACAAATAGTACCGGATGTGGGGGGGGGGGGGTGGGGGGGCCATGGCAGATCAAACTCGAGATAGAGGAGTTATTTTGGCAAATTAAGACTGCAGCATACTTGCCCCCAGGCCTTAATGAAATGGTTTCCGTTAAATATTTTTTAAAATTGTTAGCTTTGAAAAGGTAACATCTGCATGTTGTTACATAATTTAAGTATATGGAGATCCAGTTTTTATTATTTATTGTCTAATATGACCTGTTTATCAATTACCATCTATTTCAAGAAACAAGGTCTATTATAGTATGACTTGTATACAAGTTTGTCATTTCTCCTTTGCTTTTATAGGTAAACTTAAAGCATTTTGGGGTGGCTAGTGTTGTTTTATAACCTTTTTATTTTTTAATTTGTAATTAGTATTTAATAGAGAGTTTTTCAATGTTGACCATGTTATTAATTTAATATGATTTATTTAATACACTTGGTTTTGTAAGAGTAAATGTTGCAATATGTATATTAATTGAATAATTGGGACGTAGCAATACTATATTACTACGCCCATGTGTTTGTGTTGCTTGTCTGAGGAAGGAAGAGCATTCTCTTTTCCGAAAGCGCTAACATTATTAAATTGTTTCAGTTTATCACTCTTGCTTATTTTGCTTTTTCCGTTTTAACCAGTTTGTGGATTATTTGTTTTTTGTCAATTCTGGGTTGGACATGACCTTGTATGTCAGGCAGAGATCACCTCTAAGTAAGCGGTATGCAACTGAGTACAGCTGGAGTTTCTTGAGTCGGGCTGCATAGGGCATCTGTTTGAGGCCAGTAATCCTCTTGGTGAGGTACTTTTGTAGCCTTTCCAGCTGTTGCAAGTGTCTTGTAAGGTACATCCCAAATGGGGCGTTGTATTCTATGACTATATAACTCTCCAAGTTAAATGTAAACCATTGTGTTAGTCATTGGATAGCAAATTAGCTCACAAATATAACCAGGCGATTAGGGTGGGCGGCTCTACCTCCTTCAAAAGATCTGTCATTAGTGGTATACCCCAGGGTTCAGTCCTTGGGCCACTCCTCTTTGGCATTTATTTCTTGAAGGTCAAAACAAATGTAAACATGGTGCATCATAAACTCTTCAGAGGACAAGATCCTTCAGGAGGACCTTTCCTAAACAAACAGCTGATGTTAAAACCATAAACGTAAGCTAAATCAATAATCTAACAGTGTATCATGTACTAAAACTTGTATTATACTAATTCAAAATACTATACTGTAGAAATGAGTCTTATCCACATGCCTGATATCTAATGATGCTTTATAATTTAATTGCTTGATCGTTATTAATGCCATTAACAGTTGCTTCAATAATTGACTCCTTTCTTTTTTGTAACATGGCTCTGTTTACTCTTTGTATTGTATTATATAATGTTTTATTTTTGCCCCCCCCCCCTCCCTCCCTCCCCTGGGCTCTGCTGAAAAGGGGCTATTTTAGCTCATTCGGACTACTCCCGGTCAACAAATGTAAAATAAATAAAAATAAATGTCAAGAAATTTGCAGTAGTATCCCTCAGCAAGAAGGACCACCCTTGTGAGTACCACATTGACAACACACCCCTGAAAGTTGATCTAGTAGTCAGGGGAGCAGGAACCTATGTTGACAGTGAACTGCTCTTCGATCATCTCTCAAAGATCCTGGAAAAATGTGTTCACAAACAAATTTTACAATACCTCATACAAGAGAACCTAATCACACCCACCCAGCTTGGATTTCGCCCTAGTTCACAGTACCTCTACTGCTCTCATCTCCTTTATCAACACCATCTCTCAGGCCAGAAACCAGAACAAACTAGTTTCCTGCCTCTTTCATGATCTCTCAAAAGCTTTCGACACTCTCTCTCACCCTCTCCTCTTAAATAAACTCTCTGAACTCATCCTATCTACCTCTACAATCTGTTGGTTCTCTAGCTACCTTAGCAATCACTTTTAGTCTGTAAAATGTCTTTCTGCTATCTCCCCAGAACTCCCTATAAACATGGGAGTTACTCAAGGCTCAGTACTAGGCCCACTACTATTTAGTATTTTTACTAAACAATTATCTATCTCCACTCCTCAGTCTTCTCTGGTACAGTATGCTGATGACACCACAGTCATCACTATTGCCGATACCTTCTCTGATCTAAATATTACAACTCGGAACTGCTTTCTATGTATTGAAAATTGGCTCAACCAAAACCAACGAATCTTAACATCCTAAGAAGACTAAACTCTTGCTTTTTGTCCCAAAACAGTGCATCATCTAAAACCCTCTTTCTCTATCTCTTCCCACAATAACACACTCATCACAGTTAATACTCGCACCAAACTTATTGGTGTCATTATTGATGACCAGGTCAGTTTTGACCAACATGTGTGCAGTAATATTTAAAAAAAAAAACACCAAAAACTAGGACTTCTGTACAGGAAGAAAAATGTTTTGTCTAGTAATGCCAAGACAGCCCTATCTCCTGCCTGTCTACTACCAAGCCTTCTCTATGGCTGTCAAATACTCACCAACTTACAGACCACACTCCTCTCTAAATTAGAAAGCACCTACAACAAGGTTGCCAGATTTGCTGCTGAACTCTCATCCTTTTCTCATCACTGCTTGGCTGTCAGGAAACGGCTAGAGCTTTCCCCATAACCTTCTTTCTCCGCTTCATACAGTTCACTCATCTTTCTGTCCCAGCATTACCTCTATTATCTCCTCCTACTCCCCATCTGGAACACTTAGAAGATCTGAATAACATCTCCTTACTATGTACAAGCCAAAGATCAACTTCGGTAAAAACCTCTACAGCTATTCACCAGCCGAAAACTGGAATAAACGTCCACTTGATATTCAAATTATTAAGCCCAAATATCAGTTCAGAAATGTACTAAGAAACCACCTAAGCAATATAAGATTGCCAGTTTAATCATCCTCCAGATTGATCTTACTTCTCTGTCTAACCTGTGTCCCTCCTCCCTCCCTCACCGGTATCTAACCTGCCCCCCCCCACACCAGTATCGCCCTACTTCCTTTGTCTCCCACCTAATCTCACTGTATTACTCCTCCTTCTGCCTTACTCTACCATGTACCTGCATTTTACTCTACACATAAATACATGAAATTGTACCTAACAAATTCTTTCCCACTTCTATTCAGTGGAACTGAAGATAAAGAATGGAAATGTTTCTGTCTGTGTAACATTCACCCTGTACTGTAATAGCCTGTACAGTTTCCTTAAATTGTCAGTCTTGTTTTTATGTATCTATATTTTTATGTCTTCGTAGTTATACATTGCAATGTCTATGTATTTGTGGAGCTTTTCTCCCTGGGTCTCCACTGAAAAAGGGCTTTGGCTCAGCTGGACCAACCCGGTCAATAAATGTCAAATATCACATGTCCTCTATTGTGAGGAAGCCCTTTTTCATTGTACAGCATATATCTAAAGGTATGATGTTCAGGTCCAGGAATGTAATGATTCCACTGTGCTCTGCTCTTGTTAGGCCAATCATTGAAAATAATGCCCCCTTTCAGTATGTACCTGTTCCAAGTACCTGGGTATCCTGAGGTAGTGTAGCAACTGCCTCATATACACAGATAACCCTCTACTCTTAAGTCACCCAAGTACAATTTGTTAGACATCCATCTACACTAAAAATCTGGAATCCTTTTTTTCTCGTGCACAGAACAGTAACACTAAACAGTTTGTCAGCTCACACACTTCTTACACAAACCATGCACACAACACACAGACCATCATATGCAGCGATACTCACCAGAGACCTTCCAAACACAAATATACACACAAATATGCTACACCTAACAAACCACCTACAGCAGTCAGTACACACAGACACAAGCACCAGTCTCTCACCAAATAATCCCCTAAGGAAAAGCACATCTAAACCAAATTTTTATTCATAGGTGACTCCATTATGAGACACACAGATGTCCCACTCACCAGACTGGGCAATGAGAAGGTTACAGTCAGGTGTCTGTCAGATGCCAGGATCCATCAGATCACACATGTATTCCTGTCTCTCAACAACAGGTACCGTTATGACTCCATCATAGTTCACGTTGGTGTGAATGACTTGAGACGTACCTCACTGGACTGTATGAAGAAAGACTTGATTGATGAGTGTGTGTCCCAAGCAGGTATGACCCTAGCCTTGAGCAGCATTCTACCCACACCTAGGATGATACCACAGTATAAAAAAAAATTACTAACTTTAACAATTTGCTTAGTTTCTGGTGTCATTCTAAGGGGATCCAGTTCCTGTTAGCCTGGGATTAAATGGTTTATAGACCACGCTAGAGATGGTCTTCATCTGTTATTTCTAGGCTTTTGGTTACTGGCTAAGGCACTTGCCTCCCCTATAGTGCCTTTTTTAGGCAAGGTCTCAAGAATAAAATTTCCGACGTGAAAATATCACTCACAAATAAATTAAAGGTTATGCTGCTAAACGCTAGGAGTTTAAAAGTTTCTCTCCCTGGAGGATGTTGACATCATTGCAGTCACAGAAACTTGGTTCAAGGCCATAGAGAGTACCCCTTGCAAGGCTACAATGCCTTCCACACTTCCAGAACATATGAGAACCAGAGGAGGAGAAGTATCTCTCTACGTCAAAGTTAAATACACCTCTAAACTGGTTAGACAGGAAAACTCCATGGAGTTACTCCAAGTTCATCTAACTGTGGGTAAGACTCCCCTTCAAGTCATCATTAGCTGTAGGCACCCTTCAGTGAACCAGGATACCCACTCTGTTTATTTGGACCTTTGAGTCAATCATATTTTATCCAAACACTTTAGTCATGGGTGATTTTAACTATCCCTCCAATCACTGGGAAACTTATATGAGTACCAGTATGCTCATACAAAGGTTCCTGGATTTGAACACTAATGCCCTGGAACAAATAGTATGCAAATATTCTTGACCTGGTCCACACCAACATGGGTGACCATTGCACCACCAGAAGTATAGGACCCTCACTGGTTAAATCTGATCACAAATCAGTCACATTTGAAGTAGCTATAACACCTGAACCCCTGTTAGATGAAATCAGGCTAAAAATTTTCACCTGAGCTAATTATACCCTCCTAAGGAAGGGATGGCATAATTTCCAAGCTCCTGTTTCCACAGATGGCATTGGCAACTGTACTAAAGTATACACACACACCCTGTACAAACACTTATACAAATGTATTGACACAGCTGTACCTGATAGGATCAGAACAAGATCCTTGAGAAAAAAAACAGCCTCCCTGGCAGACATCTAGCATTAATAAGTTTTAAAACAAGTGAAGAAGTTGCTGTTTAAGAATAAAATTGAGAGGTCTCAGCACTGGAAGAACACCCTTCTCTGCTTGAACAAACAAATAAGACAACTTGTAAAATCCTCTAAGGGCAACTTTGAAAAAATGTAGAAACCATAGCTAAGGATAACCATAAGGCATTCTTGAACTATATCCATAACCTAAAAGGTAGGACCAGACATCTGCTGAACTAGCTGTGGGATGGCATCATGCACTGAGCCTGTGAAAATACCTAAACTATTAGCTGACAGGTTTGACAAAAATTTCACCCCCTGTCTCCTCAAAACATTCCCACTACATCTCTCCCACCTTGCATCTCCAAAGAGCAAGTCATTAATGATCTCTCCAAGGCAAAAAACACAGCTCCTAGGGGACCAGATGGCATCCCAGGTTGCATTTTAAATTGTCTAAAACATGAGTTAGCAATTCCATTAGGTACTCTTTTCAACCACAGACTGAATACTGGTCTCATCCCTGCTGAATGGAAAATAGTAACAGTCATCCACCTTCATAAAGAGGGTACAGCAACAGACACTGGGAACTGCAGACCCATAAGCTTAACCAGCCTGGTCTGTAAGACCATGGAACGAATCATCATGGACCTTCTAAATAAGGATATAGGTGATCTCCGAACCCTAAATCTGACACAGTTTAGCTTTGTCAAAGGCAGGTCATACTTTGTAAACCTGGTGGACGACAGCCTACCTTGACTAAGCCAAGGCCTTTGACACAATCCCACATTCAGGCATAATTGATAAACTCTCCCAGTTCAATATCAACCCTTATGTCATCAGGTGGGTTGCTAACTGGCTCACCGACAGATCACACTCAAAGGTGGTGACTTTACCTCAACCAGCAGATCTGTCACCAGTGGGGTTTAACAGGGTCAGTGCTTGGGCCCCTGTTGTTTGGAATGTACTTCTCAAAAGTTCAGGCCAAAAGAGAGAGGCTGTTGCTAACTAAGTTTATTGACTACTGCATATGAAGTGCAATCACTGAATCCCTAAACGATATCAGTATACAAGAGGGACTTACACAAACCAATGATTGGTGCCAAAGCCATTAACTTAAACTTATTGTAAAAAAATGCATTATCATCCTCTTCATTAAAAACAATATTCCTACAGACTATCATGTAAATAATAATAACCTAAGTAACAACTCAGTAGTGAGAGACTTGGAGAATGCAAGTTGACTGTAGCCTAAACTTTGACCACCATGTGTCTACTGTGGTAAGGAAGGCATTCTACTTTGCACACCTCATTAGCAAAGGCATTGCCTCAAGAGCGAAGGAGGTCACAACACCCCTGTACTCGACCCTTATCAGGCCAGTAATTGAGTAATGTGCTCTCTTTGGTATGTACCTTATCAGGCACCTGCAGCAACTTGAGAGACCTCAGAGATTTCTAACCAAGTAAATTCAGGGTCTCCAGCACATGTCATACACTGACAGACTGAAGTCACTGTCACTGTACTCAGTAGCATGCAGACTACTTAGAAGGCACTTGTGCCTGGCCTACAGAGTCACTGATCTAAATCTAATGAAAATGCTGCACATCCGCAAGTCAAAGTCAAATTGGACAAGGGTCACCTGTTCCAGGGACCTTAACCTGGCCTGCAACATTAATAGGACCTGCTGGAGGAGACCGATATGTATCTCAGAGGTTGCCACTCCTCTGGAATAAGCTACCAGTTCACATCAAACAAGCTCCTCTATGACCCTGTTTAAGCATAGCCTGGATGACTAGATGGGAAAAGCGTAAATTCCTGAGGATTTCACCTAATTGACCTATGACCCTCCTAGATATGAGCAGTTGCTAAGATCTCGAGTTTAGGCAAGATCTTTTATATTGTGTTTCTCTAGTATTATACTGGGGGCACACTGCTTAGCTTGTAAAGACCTTCGGATCAATAGCCTAGTAACCACCTTTGAACCTATAAGTACTTGGTACAACTGCAATGCTTTCTCAGTATAAAAATAAAAAAAAAATAAAAAAATAAAAAGTTCCTAAATCATAAAAACTATGCTGACCATGTCAGTCTTGTTCCTTTCTTCTAAGACGTGACCTGTGCCTCGCATATAGAGTCTCAACAGACCTTATCCTGACAGACCTATTGCACATTTGCAATGTTACACAAGATTACACAATTGCTATGGTAATGTAAAGCCCTGATCAAGGGATCTCAAAGTCTCTCTTGCAGTATAAACAGAACATGTTGGAGTGATTAATATGCATCAAAAAGAGTATGGCTCCTGTCAAACAGTTTTCCAGTCCACATAAAGCAAAATATTTCTCTTACTCTATTCAAACAAAAGTTGGATAACCAGATGGGAAACTATAAATTCATCCCCGGCTTAGCCCCCCATGTCAATTATGGAAAGGGGATACAAGTAATACCACAGTATATCCTTGCTGTGCCTGCTCTGGGTTATTCATAAACAAAATGTAAGTGCTAAAAAAACTGTCAGCGAAATGTAAGGCTAGTCTTCAAATGATCCTCGCATATCAATATCCAAGTAACTAACTATGAACCTTTGAATATCTGTGTTGCAAGGCCTAACCCGCTTACAACATCTGCTTGCCCTACATTCTGATGAAATGATGACTACTTTGCTGAGCTTGTTTGGAGGAATATGCTTCACGACATATGCCCCACCACCACCACCACCAGCAGCTTATAGCACAGTGTTACTTGGCAGTACTTTACAAAAGTCTGATCCTGTGACCCCTAGTGTATTAATTCCAGCTCTGCCAGGAGTCATCAGGGCAGATTTGTCATCACCCCCCCAGGCTGAATGAGCTGTTCATATCTACCATCCTAGGCCATCTCCTCCAGCACCCAGGTCACTGCATGATCCTATGTCACAGAGCTAATTACAGAATGTTATATCTTGGATTTGAGACCACAGACCGGCTGGTATTTGTTATTGGAATTCATCAATGATTTATGCCTTATTGCATTCATCTCCTTCAGTCTGTGTAGTTTGCTGCTTAGAAAGAGATTTCTCCCTTTTTCCCTTCATTTTGGAAGAGATAAAGATTCCACAGAAAATCATTCTTACTATTAAAAACTTGGAAATATAGCCCATAGTTTGATCTCCTTAGGCTCAGTTTGTATACTTCATGACCAGAAAGAAGCTCTGAAAAACTCGTTTAATTAGACTGGTGCTTCCAACTTGCCCCTGAAAGAGACATCAAAGAATATATTGGGTCTTAGTTGGTTAGCAAAGCAAGTAAATTAATAAATTAAACATAAGTACCTGCTGTCCACATCTGAACTAGGACTGAATACTTTTTCACTCTCACACTTCTGTTTTAAGATTATTACTCAGATCTTTTTCTTCTGCTGTTTCAAGTAAAATTTATGAATGAAAAGCTGACGAGATTAGGGGGAGGGTCTCTTTACAGGCACTGCACCATCATCATTTACAGTGACAAGCTGCAGTGGAGTGGATAGTCATCCTGAGGGAAACTGCTGAGTGTAGATTGCTGAAGACTGACTCCTATTGTCTGTATGTGCAAGTTAGAAGGACTGACTGATACTTTGGAAGATCTAAAATTATGAGCGGTACAAGTGTAATGAAATTTTTTGGCAAGTGCTGACAGGTGGAAGAGCCTCTGGAAGCATAATTCTTTGTTAGTTGGGCTCCTATATAAAAAGAAGATGCAAAGTATTTGTACTGCAGTAGATATTAAGTGTGAGTTATGGTTGAAGAAAAAATGTGTGTATGGTACTGGTTGTTTAGGTACTTTACAAAACAGTAGAAGGATTACATAGTGTTTAATAATACAGCCGAAGTAATGCAGAGACAAAATGAAGCATATAAGAACTGAGGCAAGAACCTAATATATTGTTATTTGACAAAAAATGTAAGGTAGAATTGCATTTAGAAGTTTTTTTTTTTAAACTTGCAATTACAAAGAAATGTAAAGGTATTGTACTGGCTTTGGTCCATAAAAGCAAGAGTCAAGTCATCAGATATTAGCTGATTCAAATTTAGACAGTAAGTCATAACACCATGATTCATTTTACTGAATATAATTGACAGCTAGCGAAAATCTCAAAAAATAAGCACCCTTGCACACCCCACCCATGTGGGGAATTGCAGTCTCCACATCCTGTGCTACTGTATATACAAACTCCAGGACTGCAAGTGCGACACTTATTATTCTCTTAAGAGGCTATGATTAAATGGCTTACACCTAATGTAATAAAAGCACTGATGGGCATTAAAATTATTTTATATTGTATGGTAGATGAACAACTCTGTTATATGCTGTGATAATTTTAAATCTGTGGTTTAGCTTCTACATCTAACAGTTTGCCAACATTCTACAAGTAACTGCTTCAACCTTCAGACTTCTGATGCTGATTTTCTTCTGTAGTTGAGCGCTACAATCCACAAGAGAACCGCTGGCATACAATTGCACCGATGGGAACACGGAGGAAACACTTAGGCTGTGCAGTCTATCAGGACATGATCTACGCTGTGGGAGGGCGAGATGACACTACAGAGCTGAGCAGTGCTGAAAGGTACAATCCTCGCACAAACCAGTGGTCACCAGTAGTAGCTATGACATCACGCAGAAGTGGGGTGAGTAGACTCTCCTTTAACATTGTTTCATTATGTAGTTTTGTATCTTGTTTATGCTGACTTTGTAGGCAGCAGTTTCTCCCGAAGAACACAGGAACTTTGATATTTGCCAGTCTTTGCATTTTTTCTACTTTTCCCAGTTAGGTCTGTTCAACAGTTGTGGACAAACTGAGTTAACTGATTTTGTTAACGTAAAACAGATTTATTTTTGGAATAATTAGAGGTGCTTGCCCTTACACTGTTAAACATACAGTAGTGCAGTGGAGTTATTCAAAATTTGTGGCAACATGAGATGGTGAAGAGGACTAAGGCAGAGGGGATGAACATTTTTGCCTAAGTGACATCAGTTTGGGAAATGGAGACAGATTTGTAACGATTACTGAGGTTGAATAAAAACAGTTTATTTTGACCCTCTTTGTTGAAACTGTGACAGAATAAAGTTATTGTTTTCATTACAAATTAGTTGTGTTACTGGGAAAGAGCTTTTTCTTTGTGTTCTTTCCCCCTCTGTATGGGGTGGCTGACTTTAGCTAGTTTTTGCGGTGGCAGCATTGCTGAGAAGATCAGAGCACTGGTTAAAACTATGCTTATATTTCTCATGAGTAAATCATGCAAGAAAAATGTCACATGTATTACTAGTGTTGCCTTCAAGCTTTTGAGAGAGAGAAAGAGAGAGTGTGTCAGATTTTAAAGTATGTCTGCACTAACTAGGTGTTTTTATTTCTCCTGCCAAAAATATTTTGAAATTTCTTTAACTTCCATAATTGGGATGAGGTGAGTCTCTTTACTGGGAAATATCTTGACTTCAAATGCCAGGGTAGAAAGTACTCTCATGCATATTCTAAAACTGTTTTTACTACTCAGAGTTTTTTGTGTCAGTCCTAATGTATGTCATTGGAGAGTTTTTATGTTCACTGTTTCTTTAGCAGAAATGTAAGATCTGAAGTGATTCACTTAATTTGATCTTCAGCCTGTGGCTCTATGGATCCGAATCGGATCAGACGCTGCCACATAACCAGCATCTGATCCGAGCTCTAAGCTTCTCCCCTTACCCATAATGCCCCATGTCTCCTTCCTCCCTTCAGATCTCATTTGCTGCTGAATAGCTAAGCATTGTGGTCTTAAGCTCCAAGTGTTTTTTTTTCTGTGGTAAGTAGTTGAATTTTGAGAGTTCTTTATCCTTTCTGCACTTTCCTGTTCCCTTACCTCCTCTACCCGCTTTGGGTGTCGGTTTAGTAAAAAAAAAAAAAAAAAAAAGTTTGTTCTTGTAGTTCTCCCTTTGGCCTTCCCACTCCTATCTTCTCTGTGAGTGAGTGTGTGTGTGCCTGTGTGTTTTCCTTCCAGGCAAGGAGCATGGCTGATATTCCCCCTAAGCTAGGTTTTAGGAAGTGCACAGTGTGTGGCCATAAGCTCTCTCCAGCTGATGGCCACACACTGTGTGTAGTTTGCTCGGGCGCAGCCCATTTGCTTACCCCCCCTGTCCCATTTGCGCAGGCTTCAACCCGCGGACCCTTAAGGACAGGAGAGATAAGCTCATTCTGAAGGGCTTGCTTCCCTCATCGGGGACAGCTGTCACTGCAACCCCGGCTTCGGCCTCTTCAACTGCTTCTTCTCCTCCCCAGACCTCTGGGACTCAAACTCCTGCCAAGAGGTCTGGGGAAGGAGAGAGGCACCATAAGAAAGATAGACCGCATAAACGGTCTCTGGACTGTTTGGTTTTGGTGGGGCCTCCACCCAAGACCAAAACTCCCACCAGGCCCAGTACCCCCCGGCTCCACTCTCCCAGGTTCTCCCCTAAGCTTGGAGGTGTCTCGCTCTCCACTAAGGGCGTCACCTCATTTGCACTCCCGGCCAGTGTCAATGGCTTCCTTCCAGTCTACCAGTAGTCTTAGTGAGACGGAGATGGACAGGATGATGCGGAAGTTCATCCACACCCAAATCCAGATGGGAGTCTTGCCAGCCCCCTCTCCCTCCGGAGCAGGGAGCTCACATACCTTTTTCACCCCAATATCTCCTTCTCTGATCCGTCCTTTGGTTTTGGAGTCCTTGGGGGGTCGGTGCCGATGGTACCTTGTACTGTGACAACCGGCCATTGCCTTGAGTGTATCAGATCTGACCGGGTTGGAGCCATAGCCTCGGCGTCGGATCTGATGGGGTTCTGTCGGCTCCGAGTTTGTCAGAGTGCAGTCTTCCTCTCGGTATCTCGGCACCTGTAGTCTAAACTCTGACTTCCTTATCAGATCCGAGAGGAATGGCTCCGATGGTTTCTCAGGATGCCCCCTTCGCTTCGGTCTTTGATGTGGTGGAGAGGGTTCTTTCGAGTTTGTCGAGGCCCTTGACCATCTCGTCCTCTAACTCCACCCCAACTCCCTCTGTTTTTGGTATGGCCTCGACCTTCCTGCTGTCTCAGGGACAACCTGTGCAGGTTTTACCTCAGGAAGCTCCCATGCGGGAGCAGCAAGAGGTTTGCGAGTTCCCCCAGAGAGTCCCACTGAGGAGGTTCCTAGCAAACTGACGTGCAAAAGAAAGCACTTGGACTCCTCTCCAGAGTCCCTAACCAAAGACACTGACTTGGAGGAAGGGGTAGGTTCCCCCCGATCACTCCTGAGGATGTCTCCTTTGGAGATGTCATGGAACTCTTTCTCGGAGGGGGGGTCCGTCCAAAAACCAACCTCGGATGAGTCTGTGTTCCTTGAGGCATTCAGCACAGACCCATCTACTTCCTGGGTGTACTCTCCCCCCAGATCCGCTTATGGACCTCATAACATCTCGGGCGTGGAAGGAACCAGACACAGTGGAGCCCATCCCTAGGCACCCAGATAAAGTTCTCAGCCCCCCACCAGACAGGACTAGTTGGAGCAAGGTGTCCCTATGGTGATGGCGGCCACGAAAAAAGAGCTTGCGCAGGAGAGCTCTACGGTCCATCCTCCTGACCGGGAGTTGAGGACCATGGACCATCTAGGGAAGTGGGTGTATGCTTCAGCAACCTTTACCATAAGGGTGCTGAACTACATGGCACATATCATTCGACTGCAGCGCAACCTAGTCAAGGAGGTTGCTGAGTCGCCCCTAGAGTCCATGTTGGTGGAGGGCAAGAAGGTGTTCTTCGCATGGATAGCCACTCTCAAAGCGGTAGCAAACACGTCCATGCGTCTTCTCTCCCATGCTATGGAGGGAGCCGCCAGGGCAGCCAGTTCTGGCATTGCTATGAGGCGCCACGCCTGGCTCCGGCAGTGTAAATTCATTGAACCCTTAAAGGCGTCATTTGCAAATGCCTCTTATGATGGTTCTTCCCGGTTTTGGAAAACAGTTCGTGACACATTGGTCCAGAGTTAGAAGGATGGGAAGACACTGTCTGCTGTCAGCATCCACTTCTCTGCCCCTCAAATATCCTTTTCAAGGAGTTAGCGAGGGACAAAGAAGATGTGGTTCCAGAAGTCTCAGTTCTCCCGGGACACCCAGGACTCGCCTTCCCCAGAGGCAGAGGGGGTTATGACGGATGCCGTCCAAGAGGCAGAGGGGGTCCAAGAAATTTCAGGTCTCAAGAACCTTTCTCGGACAGACCCGTGCAGCAGCCCTGAGGGGGCCCGATTGCTCTTCTCTGGAGGTAGTCGGAGGTCGCCTTTCGTTACACCCAGTGGCATGGGAGTCCATAACATCAGAGCATTGGGTGTTGTAAATTATATCCAGAGGTTATTCCATCCCGTTCACCGAACCACCTCTCCCACCAAAACATCTCCCAGACATTCCACCTGCACAAAGGGAGGTAGCAGCACTAGAAATAGACCAGCTGCTAAGAAAGCGAGTCATCCAACCCCTCCCCCTAGACCAATCCAGATCGGGCATTTATTCCAGGCTCTTCTTAGTGCCAAAGAAAACGGGACTTAAGACCCATTCTGGATCTATCGACCTTGAACCTGTCAGTAGCCAAGGAGAAATTCCAGATGGTCACTCTTTAATCTGTCCTGCCCTACCTGCAGGAGAAAGATTGGATGTGCTTGATCGACCTCCAGGACGTGTACTATCATATCAAGATGGACAGGCGCTCCCGCAGGTTTCTCCACTTCCGGCTGGGAGCCAGTCATTATCAGTTCAGAGCCCTCCCATTTAGTCTCACCGCAGCCCCCAGGGTGTTCACCAAAGTGATGGCAGTTGTAGCGGCTCACCTGAGGCTTCAGGGAATTCGGGTCTTCCCCTACCTGGACGATTGGCTCTTTGCTGCCTCACCAAGCATCTGCTTTGCTGAGCCAGGGTTTATTTGCTATTATTAGCAAACCGCTTGGGTATCACCATCAGTATCTGTAAATCGTCACAGATTCCTGTTCAGGTTCTAGAATTCATTGTCGCTCAGTTAGATACTATCCAAATGAAAGTTTACCTCACCCCAGAAAGGGTACACAATCTAAGAGTTCACATCTCATACATTCTCCAAGCTCAACTTCCTACAGCAGAGACAGTTCTGCGGGCATTGGGGTCCATGGCAGCCACAATCACTCTTCTACCCCTTGCTCGATTACACATGCGAATCCTTCAGTGGACACTAGCAGTCCAATGGTCTCTACAAGATCTCATCTCTCCCATCCAATCCGTGTCCCTCTGGTTTGCAAGGACTCTCTTTGGTGGTGGATTCTTTCCCCAGTCCTTGTCATGGGACCCCCCTTTCT
This sequence comes from Protopterus annectens, assembly GCF_019279795.1. Classification (NCBI taxonomy): domain Eukaryota; kingdom Metazoa; phylum Chordata; order Ceratodontiformes; family Protopteridae; genus Protopterus; species Protopterus annectens. The sequence goes on along the minus strand of NC_056744.1, from coordinate 338,790,747 downwards.
CCCGTCCCTTCCCAAAGCTACAGTGACCACGGATGCCTCCCAGCTAGGGTGGGGAGGAGCATTGCTTGGAAAGGACATGTGGTCCCCCTCCGAGACCAGTTTACATATCAGCATCCTGGAGATGAAGTCGGTGCTTCTAGCATTGCAAGCTCTCCATGCCCATCTTCCTCTAGGGACTGTTGCGATCCAGACGGACAACATGTCAATAGGAACCAGATCTTACAACCTTTGTCGAAAAGTCATCAGAGTCTGGGAATGGGCGATTTCCACCAGCCATTTTCTGGTGGCAACGCACATTCCGAGACAGTCCAACATTCTACCAGACAAGCTCAACAGGACTATTCTGATGCCTTATGAATGGTCTCTGAATCCTTCATTTGCGGAAGAGATCTTCCTCAAGTGGGGTCAGCCTTGCTGTGATCTCTTCGCATCTCCTTCTAACGTGAAATGCAGAGAGTTCTTCGCTCTGAAACCCTCTCGGGGGGGGGGGGGATTCCCAGAGATGCACTGGTGCATGCTTGGCCTCTCGGTCTTCTTTATGCCTACCCAGTATTACCTCTCATTTCGAAGTTCCTACAGAAAGCTCGCAGGCTGAGGAACACAGTATTCCTTATTGCCCCATTCTGGCCTCATCAGGTCTGGATGTTCATCGTGCATACAGCTGCAGTCATAACAGATGGGTTCTCCTGCCGTCAGGAGACCTCGGGCACAGAAGACACCGCCAATGAAGTGTCATCGGTAGCCAGGGGCTGCGTAGGCGCCTCTCTGAGAACCGGACCACCTGTAGTCGGCTTTGGCGTGGTGTCGGTAGAAGTCGCGGTCCTCGTATGTCGGTCCTTATCTTTGCGTCTTTTACTCAAAACTGGAGTCGGAGTATCCGACGACATAATGTAATTAAACTTTTTGCCAAAATAGTGTTGGGCGAACTTCGCCCGACGCTTAATAGTGCGTCTGTTGAATGTAGCACAAAAACGACAGGCCGAGACGTCGTGGTCTGAGCCTAAGCAAGGAATGCAGAGGGAATGAAAATCCTTATGCGGTATTTGCTTCCCACATGAAATGCAATTATTAACTTTGTCTGACATCGGTCTGAGGCAAGAAAAGTTTCCCCAATGGGGTACTCAGCTTTCAAGAAGACTGCGGTTGAAAAATATTCGTAATCTCAGGAGCTGGCCGACCGGCACTTGCGAACTGCTTCTGCTTCGGGTTCCGCGTGGCAAGAACGACTGAAGAAAATGGCGTCGGCTGGTTCTTTTAATACCCCTGTCGCACTGATGTCAGGGAAGAAGCGACGACATCCGACGCCGGACCTAGACTTTGGAATTCGGCCGACCGAGGACCCGCCTGACGGCAGGAGCACCCATCTGTTATGATTGCAGCTGTATTAGCACTCAAACATCTACATTTATGGTAGGTACAAAACTGTACTTTCCCCTCCCTCTGGTCTCATCTAGTAGTTCCACCATGGATCTTAAATCCTGTGGATCTCAACCCCTACCCCTCGAGGATTCCTCACTCAGACCTGTACAGTCTGAAACTCACAGCTTGGCTGCTGCACTTCCCTTGATTATTAGGACTCACAGTTTGTCTTCTCCATTAAAAACTATTTTGGTGGCAGCTTATAAATTTTCCACATGATAAGTATATCGTAGCAAGTGGAAACGATTCTTCATATGGGCTTCTCAACAGGATTTGGATCCCTTTACGGCTCCTGTCTCAGCAGTATTAAGGTTTTTGGCTGGGATTTTTTGACAAGGTGCTAGTTCCTCTACGGTTAAAGTCCAACTGGCTGCTATTTCTAACTTTCATGTGGGGGAGAATAAATCTTCACTAGCCTCTTCTAGACTTTGCAAGACCTTCCTTAAAGGTACCTTTCTTTTAAGGCCCCCAGTGAAGGATCCTACACCTCCGTGGGACCTCAGTTTTGTATTGTAGGATTTAGTCTCCCCTCCATTTGAGCCCACAGCCTCGGTAGACTTGCAGTATCTCTCTTGGAAGACTGCCTTCTTGGTTACTATTACATCTGCCAGGAGAGTGTCGGAACTTCAAGCATTGTCCGTCAAAGTTCCTTACATGGTTTTCCATAAGGACAGGGTTTTCCTGCACACTAATCCATCCTTCCTTCCTGAAGTGGCATCAGAAGCCAACATTAATCAAACGCTCAATCTTCCCATCTTCTTTCCTAATTTCCAGAACAAGAGTGAATATAAATTACATTTGCTGGATGCACACAGGCAATTGAGATTTTATCTACACAGGACGAAATTCCTTCGCAAATCTAATCAGTTTCTTACTCAAAGCCCTTCTTAGAAAAGCCAATTTCTATAGTGACTATTGCATGTTGGATTTCCCAATGTATTATTCGAGCATATTTTGACAAAGGAATTTCCCCTCCAGGTCAAGTAAAAGCACATTCCACCAAGTCCATGACCACTTCTGCAGCTTTTTGGTCCAGGGTGTCGCTTGATGATATTGTTTCTGCAGCTACTTGGTCCTCATCTCATACTTTCATCTCACATTACAGATTAGACATTGTATCCAGGAGTAGGGCATCCTTTGGCTCTGCGGTGCTCCAGAATATGCTCCCATGAGGGCCACCCAGGTGTTTGTAGCTGGGGACTCTGTCACACAGGTTGAAGATCAACTGAAGTCAACTGCTTCAGATAAAGAAGTTATGTACTCACCAGAATGTTCCATCTGAGTAGTTGTACTTCATTTGTCTAGTTGTACTTCATTTGTCTTCAGCCACCCCCCCTCCTTCCCCCGACCTTGTCACTAGGGTCCTGGCTAGGTATATGGGAGATGAGCATTCTAGAGGCTTCTGTTGCTATGCCTGGTTCAGGAATTTTGGGGGTGCCAGTAGTGGTAAGGCCCTGTTGGGTCGGGCTTATGTTATATTGAGCAGCAAACTCAATCTGAAGTGAGGAAGGAGACATGGGGTATTATGGGTAAGGGGAGGAGCTTGGAGCTCTGATCAGATGCTGATTATGCGGCCATGTTGGATTTGATTCGGATCCATAGACCCACAGGTTGAAAAGAAATGAAGTACAACTACTCAGATGGAGTGTTATGATGAGTACATAACTTCTTTTTTATCAACCTATCTTAATCAGCGCTCAAAGTGGCATTGTTTGTAATGCCTGTGGAATGAGCCTGATGGTGCATTAATCCAGCGATCATTCACAGAAGTGAGAAGCTTAAGTTGAGGTTTGCATCTCCAGGAGGGAGACTGTAGCTTTGGGAGGTGACTATCAGGGGGTCTTTCACAGATTATGGATGAAGATTAGAGTGATGAGAGAAGCTAAGAGACCAGAAGCCAAACAGTGGCCAGTGCTACTCCACTGTAATTCATCCCTGCAGCAGCTTTTAGCTGCTCACTTAGTACCAACTGTCCATCAACTAGCAGAGGTTAAGCTCAGGGCCTGTTATCAGCTAACAGCAAAAGAGGCAGGAGAGGTGTGCCCCTTGACTATTATCTTAGGAGTTTATCTCAAGATATCACTGCTAACTTTCCTATGCTGGAGTATCTAGAAATTGACTACTTGTAACGAATTCATCCTGAAGGTGACCAGTTCCTTCACTGAACGCTAAGTGACCTGACGCATGGTCAGAGAATAAACTTCTTTAACCTGTCTCCTGAGTTAAGTAAAGCATACTAAGAAGACGTGGTAAGGAGCACACTATTTGGCATGTTGGAAACAATTGTCGTGGTTGTAGGAGCCCATCCTTAAGAAGTACATTTTGGCATTCTTGGTTTCATACAGATCTGTCTTGGCCAGGCATCACCTCCAAAATGCACACTCTGGGTGTCAGGGCTACTCCCGTTTAGACACCCTTGGCCTGCTTATAATTTGCTCAAAACATTGTATGTAGAGAAAGTTTAGACTGCCTCTGCTGGAACCTGAAGTACAGGTGACTCTATCCCTCTCCCTTCATCTCCCCTGGGAAGACGATATGCTGCATACAGGGAGGTCCTTATGTCAGAGAGAGAAAGGATAATGAATCCCCCCAACACTCTCTAACTTCCTCCTGATGATCCTTCCTTTGCAAGTGTGTGCACTGGCCTGTAGCCTCAGAAGCACTTTTAACCGTTATCTGGACATGGAACTCTGCGCCATTCCTTTGCCTGATTCTGTCCTGTAGAATGCTACTTGACACACTTTCAAAGAAACTGATTTAGCTACCTGTGGTTCTGAAGCAGAGGATGCCATCTACAAGCCACTGCCTGAGTGTAACGACATCCTAAGTGAGCATCTCAGGACAAATTTTTTTGTGATCTGTTTGGTCCACCATAGTTCCAAAGACTGCAGCATCTTTCAATCTTGCCATTAGCTGTTGCAGTGGTGGAGAGAGTTTAAAGCCCTAACTATGGCTTAGATGATCAGAGTACATCTAATAGTTTTGGCATCCAATGTAGCTATCGGGGAGGATGGATACTTCTGTGTGGAGGTTGCAGGATCAGGGCTAATATATCCAGATCTTTCTTAAAGCCCTGATGTGGAGGCCAAGACTTGGAATTATTGGCAGGTTGGGTATGTGAGAGGACCAAGAAGATATGGTCAGTCTGGGTCCCAGGACAGGCTTGTTCCCAGATGCCAATTTTCTAACTCAGCATACCAAAGAGAGTCAGCATGCTGGGAATGAGGCTTTGGGGGAAAACTTAGTATGTGATCAATCAAGCTCCCAAACTGAACTCTCTGTTTTTCCTTCCCGTCCCACCTGTGACCCAAACTGAACTCTGTTTTTCCTTCCCGTCCCATCTCTGACCCAAACTGAACTCTGCATTTTTCCTTCCCATCCCACCTGTGACAGCTGAGCTTCTGTTTCCTTCCTTATTCCTCTTCTCTCTGTCTAGGCAGCCCCCCACGACTGAGGGTTAAACTGTGTATGGAGGTTAAGACCAACAGAAACAGAAGCAGAGTAGATGATAGTCAGTTGGGAGCACCCCAGTGGAATCAGGAAAATAATGCTTAACCTTATCTCTAGGTAAGGAGTGCAAAGCTTTGGACAGGGTATATTCTCTGACACTTTGTGCCTTAGACACTTAAATTATGCATCACACATGTTCCAGAACTTCCCAGTGGACTAGGCCCTTGAAATTTTGTAGAGTTCTCTGATTTTGAGGTCAAGATGTCTCTGGAATAGACACTTTTATGATCACTTTTTTTGTGGATTTCCTTGCAGCATGTTGTTATTTGGAGTGCTCTGTGCTGTGGCCAACACCAAAAGACTAAGAAGTGTGCTTGGAGAGGATGATATAGATTACACTGTTGTCATTTGGAGTGCTGTATGCTGTAGCTAACACCACAGGCTAAGGAGTGTGCCTAGACAGGATGATATAGCTTACACCATCATCCTTTAAGGATGAGCTTAAGTAGAGCTTTCTGGTGGAGGCCCCTTCTAATGTAATGTTCATTATTCCATATTTAGAAAGGGATTCCAGGACCTAGTCAGACCTCCTGAATAGCAAAAACAGGTATTGACAAGAGGGTCTGTGTAATGCCCTTTACTCACTACATTCTGTTCTTGTAAGTCTTCCCAGTACCCACAAGAAGAGACAGCCATGTCATAGGGTGAGGAGGGCTTCTGAGTACCCACAAGAAGAGACAGCTATGTCGTAGGGTGAGGAGGCCTTCCCAGTACCCACAACAAGAGACATCCATGTCATAGGGTGAGGAGGGCTTCTGCGTACCCACAAGAAGAGACAGCCATGTCATAGGGTGAAGAGGCCTTCCCAGTAGCCACAAGAAGAGACAGCCATGTCATAGGGTGAGGAGGGCTTCTGTGTACTCACAAGAAGAGACAGCCATGTCATAGGGTGAAGAGGCCTCCCCAGTACCCACAAGATGAGACAGCCATGTTATAGGGTGAAGAGGGCTTCTGCGTACCCACAAGAAGAGACAGCTATGTCATAGGGTGAAGAGGCCTTCCCAGTACCCAGAAGAAAAGACCGCCATGTCTTAGGGTGAGAAGGTCTTCTCCGTACCCACAAGAAGAGACGGTCATGTCTTAGGGTGAGGAGGGCTTTTGTGTACCCACAAGAAGAGACAGCCATGTCATAGGGTGAAGAGGCCTTCCCAGTACCCACAAGAAGATACACCATGTCATAGGAGGAAGAGGCCTCCAAGTGATGGGCAGTGCTGCCTCCAATTATACCACACAAAAGGCTGTCAGGAGACAAAGTCTATATTTCCACCACAGTAGTCATGATTATTTAAATAAATAAATAAACTGAAAAGATAATCCTAAGATTGAGCAGTGTCAGCCCTAACAACAGTCATTGCTGCTTAACCATCTGAGTCAAACTAGCTCCTAATGTCAGCCTAGGCATCCTTCCTACAGGATACCCTCATATTCATATAACTACAGTACAGATGTCCTTCAAGAATGCAATTGCAGTCATAACATATGGGTTGTCCTGCCTCAGGCAGCCCTCGGTCGGCCGGATTCCAAAGTCTGGGACCGGCGTCGGCCGGAGTCGCCTCCTCTCCGATGTCAGAAAGGCTGGAGTATAAAGGCATCGGTCGACGCCATCTTCTGTCTTTCTTGCCGCGCGGTGCCCGAAGCAGAAGCAGTTCGCAAGTGCCGGTCGGTCAGCTCCTGTGTTTTCAGTACCGAAGTCATCTAAAAGCTAAGTACCCCATTGGGGAACATTTTTTCTTGCCTCAGCCGATGTCAGAACAAATTGAGAAAGTTAATAATTGTCTTGTGGTAAACAAATACCTCATAAGGACTTCCATTCTTACTGCCTTCCTTACCTGGGCCCAGACCACGACGTCTCGGCCTGCTTGTGCTTGCTTTAATAAGCGCACTCTCAGGCGCCGGGCAGAATTTGCCGAATACTTTTTCGGTGAATCTTTCGTGTATATCATGCCGTCGGATCAACCGACAACTCAATCTTCCAAAAAACGAAAGGACCGGGACCGACATCCTTGGCCCGCGTCCACTACCGATGCAACTCCTAAACCCTCCGCTAGTGCTTCGGTCCCTTCGGAAGCATTAATTCAACCGCTCCAGGCCGATGACACAGCGTTAACACGTCCTTCGGTCTCGGAGACCTCTCCGGTGCCGGTTGTTGATTTTCCTCCGGAAACCGAAGTTCTGGATCTGCCCAATACCATTCCTGTAGACAAGGTTACTCCTGCACGTGGGGCTGCAAGGCCTCCTGTATCCATGTCCATCAAGGCCTTTGCACGTGCTAAGGCCACCAGCCAGGCCAAGGCCCATCCTAAACCTGCTGCTCAGGCCCCTTCTTCTGATAAACAGATCATGTCTCTTGCTGCAGATCTTATTTCTCTTATCAGGGGGTCTCAGCCTCACCCAGACAGAGGTTCTCAGCCACCTGCAGAGAAAAGGCCCAGAACTGAGCAGGCTGACAACCTCTCTTCAGATGAAGCCTCTGGGGATTCTGAACATTCAGATACCCAAGAAGAATCCTTCCAGGCCTATGAGGACTCTGATGCTGAGGAATCAATTCCCTCTGCCTCCCCTCCAGAGGATTTCTCGTTTGGTGAAGTCCTGCACTCTATGAGCGAACATTTTAAATGGCAGGGTCAGGAATTCTCTGATTCCAGGAAAAGGCTACGTACCTTCCTCAAGCTTCCCCAGCACAGACCTTTAGCTATTCCTCTAGTTATGGATGTTTTGGATGATGTTTTCTCTGACTACAGTGCTAACCCTGATTCTCTCTCCCCTGCTCCTGTCAAGCCAGACAGATATTATAGGGTCCCTGACACTCACAAACATCTCTTTAAGGCCCACTCTGTGGATTTAGAAACTATTTCACAGGGCCCCAAGGGAGTGGCTACTTCCACTGCCAAGAATCCACTGCCAGCGGATAGGGAAGCTAGGTCCCTGGAGAGATGGGGTAAAAAAGTTTATACCTCTACCACCCTAGCCATGAGGTCACTTAACTGCCTTTTTCATATGTTTCAGTACCAGGATTTTTTACTGGATGATTTACAGAAAAAGCTAGCCTCTCCTGAGCCTATTGATAGAAAAGCATTGCAGGATCATATACATAACACTCAGCAGGTTAACAATCATTTTCTTCAGTGTGGTTATGATGCATTGGAGGCTTCATGTAGGGCAGCTATGACTGGGGCTGTGATGCGTAGACATGCTTGGTTAAAAGATCAGCCATTGCCAGACCATGTTAAAGTAAAGTTACTTGATGCACCTCTGGAAAAACAGAAGCTTTTTGGTGCTAATGCACAAGATGTGTTGAAATCCATTGAGGAAAAAGCTAAGTCAGTACAGACAGTCAAGAATTTCCTCCAGGTTCAGCCACCCAGATTCAGCAGAAACTGGCCTTCAAAGAATTGGTCCTTCCCAGACTCTGACAAGTTTCAAAGGGGAAAAAACAGGCATGCCCGAGGTAGAGGGCAATACCGAGGATCCTACAGGGACCACCAATGGCAACCTCCAAATCAAAGAAGTGGCGCAGGCAGCCCAGCTGCACCACAAGGACAATCACAATGACTTGACTTTCATACCGCCTACAAAGGCATAAAGAGAAGCACCTTTGGGTGGAAAATTATCCTTATTCTCAAAAAACTGGCATATCTTAACCAAGGACAACTGGATTTAATAGACAAGGGTTACAGATTCCACTTCCATACTTTACCAATAAGACAAGGCATGCCAAACCTGCCACATCATCAAAGGGCAGAGGCACTCACTCAAGTTTCAAAGCTGTTAAGTATAAAAGCAATAGAAAGGGTTCCTCCTCAGGAACAAGGCCAGGGATTTTATTCAAGACTGTTCCTTGTTCCAAGAAAAGAAAACAAATGGAGGCCTATACTGGACTTGTCTACTCTAAATACTTTTCTCATTGTGCCAAAGTTCAAAATGCTGACGTTGCAGCAACTCCTTCCGATGCTGGACAAGGGGTCTTGGCTGGTCACTCTGGACCTCAAGGAGGCATACCTGCATGTCCCAATCAGACAAAGCTGCAGAAGATACCTCAGATTTCTTGCAGGGACAGAGCATTATCAATTCTCAGCATTGCCGTTTGGCTTATCTACTGCGCCCAGAGTGTTCACGAAATGCCTGGCATCAGTAGTGGCACACTGCAGACTCCAGGGGATTCAAATATACCCCTACCTGGACGACTGCCTCATACAAGCAGACAACAAACAAACCTTATTAGCAAACTTGGACTATGTCATTCAACTACTGCAGGCCTTGGGATACACAGTCATCATTCAGAAATCAAGACTACTGCCATCCCAACAGATTATTTTCCTAGGAGCCAAACTGGACACAGAAACTCAAATGGCCTACCTCACAGAGGAAAAACAACAGCAGTTACCAGAGTACTTCAAAGGCCTAGCAAAGCTCTCCCAGCTGACTGCAAGGAAAATCCTGCAGGCCCTGGGGTTCATGGCATCTTGCATTCTTCTGATACCTTTGGCAAGACTTCATATGAGAAAGCTGCAATGGTACTTAAAAAGCTTATGGTCCCAACACAGCCAAAGCGTAGAGGACGTAATCCCACTCATTCCATGTCTGCAAAAAGAATTTTTGCGGTGGGCTCAAGCAAGTCAGTTAAACAAAGGCATGTCTTTCAACAGACCTTAAGCAGGTCAAATGATTACAACAGACGCCTCAGATCATGGATGGGGGGCGCACATGGAGGGCAGATGCATTCAAGGTCTATGGACACCAAGGGAAAGACATCTACACATAAACCAAAAAGAGATGTTGGCAGTGATACATGCAATCGAGACTTTCAAAAAATCACTACAACAAGGACATTTGCTAATAAGGACAGACAACACCACTGTCATGTGGTATATAAACAAGCAGGGAGGCACTCATTCTTATCCCCTCTGCAGACTAACAATGATTCTCTGGGAAAAATCCCTGAGTCTGAAGATACATTTGCAATCCCAGTTTGTGCCAGGCAAGGACAATGTACTGGCGGACAAGCTGAGCAGAAATTTCTTGGATCCACACGAATGGATGCTGCATCCTCACATTTTCTCACAAATAACAAAGACATGGGGAAGACCGGACGTAGATCTCTTTGCTTCTCACATGAATCATCACCTGGAAAAGTTCTGCACAAGGACCCACCATCCTCTAGCCTGGAAAACGGATGCTCTCTCCTTCAGCTGGAATTCCCTAAAAGTTTATGCATTCCCTCCTCTACCTCTGCTGACCAAGGTGATACTGAAGATCAAAGCAGAACAACCAACAGGCATTTTGATAGCTCCATACTGGCCAAGGCAACACTGGTACCCATTGCTGTTGAGCATAACTCGGACCAAACCATGGCCTCTGCCCCTATGGCCCCTGCTTCTAACACAACACAATTACAAGACTGTCCATCAAAACCTGAAAACATTGCATCTGACAGCCTGGAGGTTACCATGACTCCTTCCGCTATCTCTCTTTCCAAAAAAGTCCAAGAGATCTTACTGGAAGCACGCAGACCTTCCACCAGAAAAACCTATTCAACCAAGTGGAAGAGATTCAGCATCTGGAATGCCAACAGGGGTCAGGATACAACATTACTGAGTATACCTCAGATATTGGAATACTTGGCAGAAATGTTTCATACTGGACTCTCATATTCTTCTATAAAGATTCACGCCTCAGCAATCTCAGCAAAATACAATTGTGATCCACCAGTGTTTTCACATCCTTTGCTAAGACAGTTCCTAAGGTGGATAAAGAATATCAAACCTCCCAGAAAACAGCCAGTACCTGCATGGGACCTCAATTTCGTTTTGGAAAAATTAACCCTTCCTCCTTTTGAGCCAGCAGCAACTTCAGAAATGCAATTTCTATCATGGAAAACATTTTTTTCTATTGGCAGTCACATCTGCAAGAAGAGTCTCGGAGATACAGGCACTCATGGCAGTACATCCCTTCCTCATTTTTCATCAGTACAGAGTTTCTCTAAGAACCAATCCTACATTCATGCCAAAAGTAATTTCCAGGGTGTCTCTAAATCAAGCTATTCACCTGCCTACTTTCTTCCCCAATCCGCAAAACAGGGGGGAAAAACTGCTGCATACTTTGGACATACACAGGCAACTATGCTACTACTTGGACAGAACTAAGGCCACCAGAAAGTCTGACCAACTGTTTGTAGCCTATGCTGCTGGAGTACAAGGAAAAGCAATCTCCAAACAAACAATTTCAAAATGGATTGGACACTGCATCAGATTCTGCTATTCTTTCCATGGAAAAGGTGTGCCAGCCAATATTAGGCCACATTCCACCAGAGCTATAGCCACATCCACAGCTTTCCTAAGAGGAGTGGCTACAAAGGACATTCTAGAGGCTGCTACATGGAGCTCCGTGCATACATTTGCCAAGCACTACAACCTGCCCTTATACTCCAGATCCCGAGCAGGCTTTGCTTCGGCAGTCCTGCAGGGCATTTTAGCTACACCATCCCTTTCTTAGTTCCATCCACCCCCAGCTTGGCTATGGTATTCAACCCATATGTTATGACTGCAGTTGCATTCTTGAAGGACATAGTACAGTTTTGTACCTACCATAAATGTAGATGTCCGATAGATATGCAACTGCAGTCGGATTTTCCCACCCTCCTACCCCTCTGCAACTTTCTTTATGGGTCCACTACCCCTATTCCTATTAGCCGGGGGTATCTCCTATGGTGTATCTGTTTATTACTGTTGTGCATGTCTGGAATTGTTTATCCATTCACCAAATTTAGCCTTCCTGGGAGGGCACCTGGCATCTGGGGCAAGAAACACTGAAGAAGATGGCGTCGACCGATGCCTTTATACTCCAGCCGTTCTGACGTCGGAGAGGAGGCGACTCCGGCCGACGCCGGACCCAGACTTTGGAATCCAGCCGACCGAGGGCTGCCTGAGGCAGGACAACCCATATGTTATGACTGCAGTTGCATATCTATCGGACATCTACATTTATGGTAGGTACAAAACTGTACTTTTTGTACCTACCATAAATGTAGATGTTCGAGTGTATACCCTGCTGCAGTCATCACACTTGGGTTATCCTGCCGTCAGGCAGTCCAGCAGTCGGCCTGAATTCCAAAGTCTTGGTCCGGTGTCGGTTGCTGTCGCTTCTTCCCTGACGTCAGTGCGCCAAGGGTATATAAGAGGCATCCGACGCCATTTTCTTCAGTTTTTCTTGCCCCAGATGTCAGATGCCCCCCGAAAAGGTGGTCAGTAGATAGTACCAATAATAAAAGTTTAGCACAAACAAAACATCCCTCCAGCTATAAGCAAATACACCACAAAGGTTGTATCAGATTTTAAGGTATTGAAAGGTTTTAGTTAGGTCAGAGGGGATGGAGGGAGGGTAACCTGGACTGCAGCAGGGTATACACTCGAACATCTGCATTTATGGTAGGTACAAAACTGTACTATGTTCATCGTGTTACCCTGCTGCAGTCATCACACTTGGGTCGAATCCCAAAGCTAAGGATGGGAGGTGGAGTCAAACAGGGTTAGAGGAGGCTAGCAGGCCCTGCAAAACTGCAGTGGCGAAGCCAGCTCTAGTCTTAGAGTAAAGTGGTAAGTGATAGTGTTTGGTGAAGGTGTGTACTGAACTCCAAGTTGCAGCTTCCAGAATATCCTTGGTTGGCACCCCCCTGAGGAAGCCTGTAGATGTAGCTGCTGCCCTGGTAGAGTGGGGCCTTATACTAGCAGGAACTGGATGTTCATCGTGCATACAGCTGCAGTAATCACATATGGGTTCTCTGCCGTCAGGCGGTCCCTCGGTCGGCCGAATTCCAAAGTCTAGGTCCGGCGTCGGTTGCTGTCGCTTTCCTTCCTGACGTCACTGAGGCAGGGGTATATAAGACACAGCCGATGCCATTTTCTTCAGTCTTTTTTGCCGCACGGTGCCCGAAGCAGAAGCAGTTCGCAAGTGCCGGTCGGCCAGCTCCTGAATTTTACGAAAAATTGGAAACCGAAGTCTTCATTAAAACTAAGTACCCCGTTGGGGAAACTTTTCTTGCCTCAGACCGATGTCAGAAAAAGTTAACAATTGTATTTCTTGTGGGAAGCAAATACCGCATAAGGATTTCCATTCCCTCTGCATACCTTGTTTAGGCCCAGACCACGACGTCTCGGGCTGTCGCTTTTGCGCTACTTTCAATAAATGCACTATTAAGCGTCGGGCGGAGTTCGCCCAACACTTTTTTGGTACATCCTTTGATTATAAAATGTCGTCGGAGACTCCGACTACCGTTTTGTCCAAAAAACGCAAGGACAAGGACCGACACACGAGGCCCTCTGTCCCCATCGACACCACGCCAAAACCGGCTACACGTGGTCCGGTTCTCAGCGAGACGCCTATGCAGTCCCTGACTACCGACGACACTTCTTTGGCGGTGTCTTCTGTACCCGAGACCGCTGGTACCTCGGCCCATACCCAGACTACACCCACCGAAGCCACTGTGAGCCTCCTAATGTGGACAGGTCCACTTCCACCCATGGTGTCTTTAGACCCTCTTCTTCCTTTTCCATTAAGGCCTTTACTAAGTCCAAATCAGCCAGGCATCCCAAGAGGCCTGTTGCACAGGGCCCATCCCCAGGCCCCATGCCTAAAAAACAGATGCTTAAAATGGCTGAGGATTTAATTACTCTTATCAGGGGTTCCCAACCCCCTCCAGACAAGAGACCCAGAGTGGAGGAAGATTCTCCCTCTTCTGATCAGGGCTCCATTTTTTCAGAACATTCTGATGTAGAGGAATACTCTTACTCCGCATTTGAAGATTCTGATGCAGAGCAGTCCATTCCTTCTGTATCTCCTCCTGAGGATTTTTCTTTTGGGGAAACCTTGCACACCTTGAGGGAACACTTCCATTGGGAAGGCCAGGACTTTTCTGATTCCAAGAAAAGACTTAGGGAATTTCTTTTGTTACCTCAACACAGACCTCTGGTGATACCTCCTGTCTTGGACATACTTGATGATGTTTATTCGGAGGCTTGCCTTAATCCGGATTCCCTGCCTCCTGCCCCAGTCAAGCCTGATAGGTACTACAGAGTTCCTAACTCTCACCAATTTCTTTTCAAAAGCCATAATGCTGACCCTGAAACCATTTCTCAAGGCTCCAAGGGAATGAAGGCCTCTACTGCTAAGAATCCACTACCTTCCGAAAGAGTCAAGATCCTTAGAAAGGTGGGGAAAAAAGGTATATACCTTGGCCACCCTAGCCATGAGGGCCTTAAATTGTCAGTTTCATATGCTTAAATATCAGCAGTTTCTGTTATCACAATTAAGAAATAAAATGTCTCAACCTGAACAACCAGATTTGAAGGAGTTGCAGGATATGATGCATAGTGCAGAACAAGTGGGTAAACACACCTTACAATGTGGCTATGATGCCCTAGAGGCCTCAAGTAGAGCTGCTGTTACAGGATCAGTCATTCGTAGGCATGCATGGCTTAGGGAACAAATCCTGCCTGATCATGTGAAAGCTAAATTATTAGATGCTCCTTTACAAAAGGATGTACTATTTGGTACTAATGCTGAGGAGATACTACGGAAAATGGAAGAAAAAGCCAAATCTATGCAAACTGTCAAAGCTTTTCTACAGGTTCAACCACCAAGTTTTAGCAGAAATTGGCCTTCTAAAAACTGGTCCTTTCCAACCACGGACAAGCCTCAAAGAGGTAGATACAGGCACACAAGGGGCAGAGGGCAATCACAAGGATCATATAGAGGCAGGCAATGGCAAACTCCAGCACCAAGAGGTGGCAAAGGCAGTGCACAACAATACAGGAAACAAACCCAATGACTTCCTCCTTTCCATGCCAAGCAAGTCTCAGCTGGCAGCACCCTTGGGAGGAAAGCTGGCATTATTTACAAGAAATTGGCATATTATCACAACAGACAAATGGATCCTGGATGTTCTAAACAGAGGCTACAGATTTCATTTTCACACTCTCCCAAAAATGAGAGGCATGCCAAACCTGCCACACAATCAAAGGGCAGAGGCACAACTACAAATTTCAAAGCTCATAGACATGAAAACTATTCAAGAGGTACCTACTCACGAACAAGGTCAAGGTTTTTATTCCAGGCTATTTCTGGTACCAAGGAAAGGAACCGACTGGAGACCCACTTTGGACTTTTCCATCCTAAACACATTCTTACTGCACCAAAATTCAAGATGCTCACATTACAGCAGCTTCTTCCCATGCTGGGCAAGGAGTTTTGGCTGGTTACATTGGACCTCAAGGAGGCATACCTGCATGTCCCAATCAGACAAAGCTGCAGAAGATACCTCAGATTTCTTGCAGGTTCAATCCACTATCAATTCTCTGCATTGCCCTTTGGCTTATCTACTGCGCCCAGAGTATTCACGAAATGCCTGGCATCAGTAATTGCCTACTGCAGACTTCAAGGGATACAAATTTACCCTTATTTGGACGACTGCCTGATCCAAGCGGACAGCAAACACATACTTCTGGAGCATCTGGCTTATGCAACACGGTTACTGAATTCTCTGGGATACACAATCAACAAAGAGAAATCCAGGCTAACACCATCTCAGAAAATAACTTTCCTGGGTGCCAACTTGGACACACCAGATGGCCTATCATACGCCAGAAAAACAGGGGCAACTAACTCAGTACTTCAAAATACTAGCAAATTGTACCAGGCTTACTGCAAGGAAAATCCTGCAGGCTCTGGGCTTCATGGCATCTTGCATTCTTTTAATCCCATGTGCAAAGTTGCATATGAGGAAACTTCAATGGTACCTAAAAAACCTATGGTCTCAACACAGCCACAGTTTGGAAACAATAATACCAATAATTCCATGTTTGCAAAAGGAATTTCTATGGTGGGCCCAAGCATGTCAAACAAACACAGGTCTCCCATTCTGCAAGCCTCAAGCAAATCAAGTCATCACAACAGACGCCTCAGATTACGCCTGGGCGCACATGACAGACAGGTGCATTCAGGGCAAATGGTCCCAAAAGGAAAAGCACCTTCACATCAATCAAAAAGAAATGCTAGCAGTGATAAATGCAATTACAGCTTTCAAGGACATCCTGCATCCAGGACAGTTATTGATAAGAACAGACAACACCACAGTAATGTGGTACATAAACAAACAAGGAGGAACACATTCATACCCCCTGTGCAGACTAGCCATGACACTTTGGAACTTGGCTCTGGAATGGCAAATCGAACTTCAAGCACTGTACTTGCCAGGTTTGGAAAACACGCTGGCAGACAATCTAAGCAGAAATATGACAGATCCACACAAATGGAAGTTGCATCCTCAAGTGTTTACAAAGATAATCCAAGCGTGGGGGAGGCCAGACATAGATCTCTTCGTCTCCCACAGGAATCATCAATTGGAAAAGTTTTGTTCAAGGACCTTTCATCCAAAGGCTTGGAGAGTTGACGCCCTTTCATTCAGTTGGACAGCATGGACAGTTTACGCTTTCCCACCAATGCCTCTTCTACCCAAGGTGCTCTTGAAAGCAAGAGCAGACAGACCGAAAATGATACTGATTGCTCCAGACTGGCCAAGACAACACTGGTACCCACTCCTGAGGAGCTTAACACAGACTCCTCCCTGGCACCTACCTCTAATGCCTCTTCTGCTGACTCAGCACAGCTACAAAACTCTTCACAGTCAGCTGAAAACACTCAATCTCGGGGAACAAAGATGTCTGCCGTTCTATAAGCACTGCAGTACTTCAGCTCTTCAAATACCTGAGAAAAAAATCAACCCTGTGGAGTTATACTTAGAGTAAACAAACTAATTGACGGTTATTACTAATTGACCAGAAGTCACTTTTGGTTCTGAGAAAGAAAAATCGAAAAAAAATGCTTGGTAATAGCAGGATTGGATCTGATTGTCAGGTTGACTCTGAACAGAGCACCAAACAAAGGACTGATTGATCTCACTTTTGTAACTTTTCTTTGGGAAATAAATCTTCGTGCAGAATTTCGAAATGTCAAAGGAGGGCAAAAATATGGAAACTACAACTTTCAAAACCAAACCGTCAGCTTTGCAATCACCGGAGAAAGAATCTTTAATCAAGAGACAGAAAACTATCAAGCAGCAAGAGACTGCAAAAACAGGGCCATCAACAAAATCTGATCAACAGGTCACAATGGAAGAAATCAAATCAGCATTGCTACCTATACAGGATGCCTTAAAAGAGCTAACATCTCAAACACTTTCATTTAGTGACACATGTAATCGGATTCTCGAAAGAATGGAGAAAGCAGAAACTAGAATTGCTACCAATGAAGACAATATATTAATGCTCACTAAAAAGAACAGAGACACATGGAACTGACATTCAAATGATGCAAAATAAAATTCTGGACTTGGAAGCAAGATCCAGACGTAACAATATAATAATTATAGGGATCCCAGAATCTATTCAATATAATGACCTGATCACTTCTATTACACAAATATTCGAAATACTGCTCAAGGACTCTGAGGTTGTTAAGCAGATGGTCATAGAAAGGGCGCATAAAGCATACAGAGAATCTCAAGCTTCAAATATACCCAGACCTGTTTATGTTAAAATATTGAACTACCAAGATGTGAGCAAAGTACTGTTAACTATTAAAAAATCTGGTGGATCTATAATGTGGCAAAATAATAAAATTTCTATAGCACAGGATTTACCAACACAAATAAGGCAATCTAGACAAATGCTGGCTCCATATTGTAAGTTTCTGATTGACAAAAATATCAGATTTCAAATGAAATATCCTAATAACCTAATTTTTACTGTGGATGGCATTAAATACTCTGTAAGCACAAGGAAAGAAGCAAGACCTACTTTTCTGAAGATTTTTAAGGCTCTCCCATCTTCAGAAATGTGAACAGTTCATTTTGGCTTTCTGCAGCACCAGGAGAATGGGATGTTTCATTTACGACAATCTGAGGCTTTAAAATCCTTTGTCTGTTCTGTTTCTTGTAGCAGGCCTGGAATTTTATTTTCTTATCTTCTTATCTCGTAGTTCCAGTTGATTGAACTGCCTTTACAGTTTAAATAGCTGAGAAGAAAGAGGAACTGCTGGCAGTAAAAGAAACCAGTTTGGACTTATTTTGCAGGAAAAGGACTGTAAGATAGTGTGTGAAGTCAAAGTGATGCAGGTAAACGCTGTGGAAATGCATTGTGTATTAAAAAAGGAGATGGTTATGTGTAGTGGCAGAATAAGGTACTGTAGTTTTTTTTTTTTTTTTATATTTGTTTTCTTTTTTCCTATATCTCCTTCTCTTTACTCCTTTCCTTTATTCCTGTAGATAGGTGGTATTATTTCTAACTGATAAATGATGTAAAAATGGTTAGTTGATCAGATTTAAACAATGTGCATATAATAATAAAAGAACATAAAAGAAGTTATTTTTTATGTGTAATTTAAGGCATTTTTTTCTTATTTCTTCTCCTTTTGCTGTGCTCCCTTCATGCTTTTTTTTCCTCTTTTTTTTATTTTAACCCCTTGGTTCCTCTCTTATTCACATATGGTTATTACAAATGAAAGTGCCATTATAGTTTTATTTTGAACTGCATTGATTTTCAATATTAATATGTTAGTAGGTAAGTTGTAGGGGAAGAACAAAGCAGATTAAAGTAGTTAGATCATTTTATTCAGTAGATACAGGATGTTGGGAAATGTTAAATAACTGTCTGCTTTCTATGTCAACTAATATTTAATACTGTATAGAACAACAAATTAGAATGTTATTTGCTATTGCTGAATATAAAGCTGAAGTGAATTGAAGTACATTAGAATCTCAGGGTACAATTAGTTTATTTGTATATCCATAAATATGTACAGAGCTGTAGTTACCTATAAGTAGTGTTTAGTAGGGAATGTCAGAATTAGGCTTTGTAGGCGAGAAGTAGTTGTTGTAGGTTTTTTGCATGGGGTTTCATTGTTAAATAATAGAATTAGTAGATTAGTTACTCAGATGGTTTCCAGTAATGTAAAAAACCTATGTTCATCCTGGTCCAGAGGAATAGTGGGTAGGCACTGGGTAGGGATAGGATGGCAGTTTTGCTTCCATACAATTGATGATAGGCCAACTTATGTTATTCTAAGGTTGCTCAAAGAGATTAGATATCGAGTTATATTTCTAATGAACGTTAAATGTGGATAATAGAATCTTGGAATGTCAAAGGACTCCAGAACATGAAAAAAAGAAAGCTGTTTTTTCATTTGTTTCTCAAATCATCGGCATGTTGTATTTTATTACAAGAAACACATATGACTAATGATCAGTGGGAGTCAGTGAAGGATAAGAAATGGGTTAGGAAGATTGTGACGGCGGAAGGAACAACAAATAGTGCAGGGGTGGCAATTTTAGTTAAGAATCACTTTCAGGGAGATATTAGGGATGTGAAAATGGATCAGGAGGGTAGATGGTGTTTGGTCCTTCTCACATCCAAATGTTATGATAAACCTATAGTACTAATATGTGTATATGTCCCTAATGTTAATCAGCATCATTTCATAGCTTCAATCTATTCCATTTTACAGTCATACAATAATTGCTATATAGTGTTGGGAGGTGACTGGAACTCTTATCAAGATCCTAAATTAGCAGGTTGGGTGCTTCTTCAGTGTTCAATAAACAGGCAATGGTAGCATTGAAAGAACTGAAAATGGATTTCAAACTCTATGACCCTTTTAAACACATACACTCACAAGGGAAAGCAGAGAATTTTACTTATTATTCAACCTGCCATAAAATGTGGTCGAGAATTGACTTTTTCTTAATTTCAGAGGTGTTGATCTCAGCTCACCCTAGTGTTTCTAATCAAGTCAGACAACTCTCAGACCATTCAAAGATAACTTTAACCTTAAACAGTAGTAATATGGATACTAAGAGGCTTTGAGGGTATAATTGGTCCTTGAACCCATATTTACTAACCAAGGAAGCTATATTAATGGAAGTCAAGGAGATACTTAAACAGTCATTAAATAATATTTCCCAAAATAGACACCCAATAGATATAGAATGGGCTACAACTAAAACGCAGCTAAGAGGACTATTTATACAAAAAGCTACATATTATAAAAAATTACAAAAGAAGACTCAATTGGATTTAGAAACTAAAATTCAATTACTGGACCAAGATTTGATGAGGAACTATAATGAACAGATAGAAACTGAGCTATTAAGATGTCAAAAAGAACTATTTTTACTTCATAATAGAAATTTGTCACTTTATGAACAAAGAAATTTAGTTAAATATGCAAATCATATTCAAACCCCCTCGAAAGCATTAGCTCGTATTATTAACCAGATGAAATCAACACGATTAATTACTGAAATACACTATAACAATACTACATATACTGACAAGGCAGATATCATGAAGACCTTTGAAAAAATTTTTATGGTGAGAAGCAGACACTCTTGCAAGATAAAGACAGAAAAGATTTTTTACAGAGAATCACTTTGCCTAATATTGACAAGGAATTTCATAGAGATTTAATCAAACCGATTACAGTTGAGGAGGTGTCCGAAACAATCAAGAAACTGAAGCCTCACAAAGCCCCAGGCCCAGATGGTTTGACCTCGAATTCTACAAATCTTTTAGTGAGATTTTGAGCAGTGTATTGTCACAGACTTTTAATTATATCACTCTAAATAGAATTAATGATCCTCATTTTAATGCCTCAAGGACAGTTCTGATATTAAAGAGAAAGGTGATTCCAAAATCCTGATAATTACAGGCCTATATCACTTTTGAATATGGACATGAAAATCATGACATCCATTCTGGCGAGTAGGCTGAAAAAGGTAATAAACCCAATAATATCAGAGGAACAGGCGGGTTTATGGATGGGAGGCAGACCACGGATAATACCTTAACGCTCCATACCTTAATCTCTTATGCGAAATATAAAAACCTGAATTTGTATGCCCTAATTATTGATGCTCAGAAAGCATTTGGTAGGGTTAATTTGGATTATTTATTTGATACATTACCTTATTTTAATATACCGCATGGAGTTTATCTCAATGTTAAGGATACTATATAGAAATGCATACACAAATTTATTTATAAATCACGAATGCTCGAATAGGATAAAAATCATAAATGGTACCCGACAAGGCTGCCCATTATCTCCCATCTTATTTAATCTTTACTTGGAGCCTTTATTTTTACACCTTAAGCAAAATGTTTTTATAATTCTCCTGTACTGTATGGAATAAAGGTTAGGATGGCTGCCTATGCAGATGATTTAAACATATATTGTACCACACCTGTTTCCGATACTGAAAAAATATTAGCTGCAATAGAAATCTTTGAGAGAATTTCCAATTACAAGCTAAATTTTAAAAAATCTAAAATATTCCCATTAAAGACACCCACACCTTTTTCAATGCTACCATTAATAGGACCAGTATTGACGGAAGAAAAGATAAAATATCTGGGAATTGTCTTCTCAACTGAAAATAGAGATTTTTTTATTAACAATGTAAAGTCAACTACAGATCAAATAACGTTGGATATTGAAAGATGGAGTAGATTGAAGTTACCGATGATGGCAAGAGCAGCTATCATAAGAATGAATGTTCTTCCTAGAATGTTATATATTTTTAGAGCTGCACAACTCAGAATTACCAAAACATTCTTCAAACAGCTTCATATAAGATTGGGAAGATTTCTTTGGGAACCTAGGAAGACGAGAATTTCATATGAAAAATTGATGGCTCCAAAAATAAGGGGGCTGGAATTACGGATTTGAAATGTACTATTTAGTGATTCAGGCCAATAGGATTTTAAAGGCGTCTTACTTCGATAGTGATAATAGAAAATGGACACCCAAATGGGTGCTCTTAACGTACAAGCATATAAATGAAGTGGGAGTCGACGCTAAAGCATTACCCTTTTTAAATAATTGGACAATGAGTAAATATAAGCTAATGGAGCACATCAAAAGTTATGTAATGGCAATTCAAACTCTTTTCGCTTCCTTAAATTTACTAAAATATATGATGGTTTTCCAACCGTTTCATAGGAACCCAAATTTAACAATTGGTGGTCAATTGATTGATCTAAAGAAATT
The DNA here is from genome assembly GCF_019279795.1 of Protopterus annectens. Taxonomy (NCBI): domain Eukaryota; kingdom Metazoa; phylum Chordata; order Ceratodontiformes; family Protopteridae; genus Protopterus; species Protopterus annectens. The sequence goes on along the minus strand of NC_056744.1, from coordinate 338,768,721 downwards.
CCCTTTAATCATGGAGTTAACTGTACTTGATTTATATCCTTTTCTAGGAGTACCAGTACATGATATTTTAAAAGAAATAGAACTCCCTATTTCCTATTTAATTATAGTAAGACAGCTAAAAGACTTGGTTATAAACTATTTTAACAACTTTGAAATGAAAGCGGAAGATTTAATCATTTCTCGTAATCTATGGGAAGCGCTGTTGCAGGATAGAAAATGTATAACCGCAGCATATAAATTGATAAAAGAGAGGAAGTATAATAATTATATTGTTTTATCGAGTTACTGGAGAGAGAAATTGATATTGCCAGACGACAATAAGATATTGGAGGCATTTAAATTAACATTAAAGTCTGTATCCCTTCAGAAATTGGTATTTACGCAGCTGATGATATTTAACAATGCATACTATACTCGTCTCACTTTGCACAAATTTGATGTGAAGAATTCACCCATATGCCCACATTGCTTTGATCAGACAGCAGATTTGCTTCACATGTTCTGGAGTTGTAAGTGCATTTATAAATTGTGGAATTCATACAATTGCAGTTACAAAAAATGGGTTACCAAAATTCAACACTCTCTTGGGAGTTTATGATTCTTCATATTCCCCCGGAGAATCTAAATAAATCAAAAACGATTGTAATTATGAATATTTGCCTATTAATGAAATTATATATAGCCACAAATTGATTGAACCCAGCCCAGACATCGTGGGAAAATTTCAGATTGTTGGCAATAAAACACATCTTAGCGCATAAACTGTTAATTAGTGATCACAAGAAAAATATCAACAACATAAAAATCTGGGAGCAAATTTTAATATTATTTTGGCTTAAGAGGTTACTATCCACTTTTTCTCGGGAACCAGAATATAGTCTAAATCAACCTTAGATTAGATAGAAAATGTACAGAAAAGACAGATTGTTGGCTTGGATTTGTTAATGTTGGATTTTTTTTTTTTTTTTATTATTTTCCTTTTGATTGTTAGTGCTGTACCTTTGATCAATACATGAGGTTGATATATATGTGAAATTAACCAATGGAAGCATTTTGTATATATTGTATATAATGTGTGAATTTGTAATATGGTTGTGAAAAATAATAAAAAATGATTATTGAAAAAAAAAAAAAATACACTCAATCTCACTGCATGGAAAATTCCTGAACACCACAACAGACTCTACTCACCAAGGAGGTGCAGGATGTCATTTTGGAGGCCAGAAGGCCATCTACTAGAAAGGCTTACGCCGCAAAATGGAAATGGTTTTGCTCTTGGAATGAGAAAAAAGGCCAGGACCCTAGAAAACTGAATTTGCCTCTGGTATTACAGTATCTAGCTGAGCTGCTGAACAGTGGACTTTCATTTTCCTCCATAAAAATCCATACCTCAGCCATTTCCGCAGAATTCAACACGGATCCGCCCTTATTCTCTCACCCACTCTTAAGACACTTCCTCAGAGGGGCTAAGAATATAAGACCACCAAGGAAACAACCAGTGCCAGCCTGGGATCTTAATTACATTCTAGAAAAATTAACATTGCCTCCCTTTGAACCAGCTGCCTCAACAGATTTGCAATATTTGTCCTGGAAAACAGCTTTCCTTCTGGCCATTACCTCAGCTCATAGGGTTTCGGAACTACAAGCCCTTATGGCTGTGCAGCCCTTTCTCATCTTCCATCAGGACAGGGTCTCCCTTCAAACCAACCCGTCATTTATGCCTAAAGTGGTATCCAGGGTAGCTTTAAACCAAGCCATACACTTACCTACCTTTTACCCCAATCCTCAAAACAAAGGGGAAAAGCTGTTACACTCCTTAGACATCCATAGGCAGCTACGTTATTATTTAGACAGAACAAAGCCTTTCAGGAAATCAGAACAACTTTTTGTGTCCTATGCTGTAGGAGCTCAAGGGAAGCCAGTTACCAAGCAGACAGTTTCAAAATGGATAGGCCACTGCATACGGTTTTGTTACTCCTATCATGGAAAATCTGTCCCTGCAGGCATCAGATCCCACTCCACCAGGGCCACAGCTACCTCTACAGCCTTCCTCAAAGGAGTTCCTACCAAAGATATTTTGGAGGCAGCCACTTGGAGTTCTGTGCATACCTTCACAAAACACTACCATCTGCCCTTATACTCCAAAACTAGAGCAGGCTTTGCCACTGCTGTGTTGCAGGGCATTCTGGCTCAACCCAGTTCCACCTAGTGCCTACCACCCTGTGCGTAGCTTTGGGATTCTACCCATATGTGATTACTGCAGCTGTATGCACGATGAACATAGCACAGTTTTGTACCTACCATAAATGTAGATGTTCGAGTGCTAATACAGCTGCAGTACAGGTTTCCCTCCCTCCTTCCCCTCTTGGTAAAGGCATAGGGCCTAACCCCTCTTCATACAACCTGTTTGGGTTATCCTTCTATGGTATATTTGCTTGCAACTAATGATTTTGGTTTATACTGCATTGCATGTATATAAATATAATTTATGTATTGCCTTCCTTCTGGGGGCACCTGACATCTGGGGCAAGAAAGACTGAAGAAAATGGCATCGACTGTGTCTTATATATCCCTGCCTCATTGACGTCAGGAAGGAAAGCGACAGCAACCGACGCCGGACCTAGACTTTGGAATTCGGCCGACCGAGGGACCGCCTGACGGCAGAGAACCTATATGTGATTACTGCAGCTGTATTAGCACTCGAACATCTACACTTATGGTAGGTACAAAACTGTACTTTTTACATGATGGGTGTAGCAAAAACGTATGCAATGTCCTATCCATTTGGAAATGGTCTGTTTTGAGAGAGCCTTTCCTTGTGATGCTGTAGCATAGGATACAAAAAGCTGGTCAGATTTTTCTGAAAACCTTAGTTTTAGCCAAGTAGTAACGTAGTTGCCTGTGAATGTCCAAGGAATGCAGGAGTCATTCTCCTTTGTTCTGTGGATTTGGAAAGAAGTTGGGTAAATGGATGGTTTGATTTTAGAGCCACACTGGATACCACCTTTGGCATAAAAGAGGGGGTTAGTTCATAGAAAAACTCTGTCTTGATGAAAAATGAGGAAAGGCTCTACTGCCATTAGTGCCTGTAGCTCTGAGACTCTTCTGGCTGAAGTAATTGCTAGCAGCAGGGCAGTCTTCCATTATATAAATTTTAAGTCAGCTGAGAAAGCTGGCTCAAAAGGTGGTAGCGTAAGTTTTTCCAGAACAAAATTGAGGTCCCAAGTAGGTGTTGGCGCTCTCCTGGGAGGCCTAATGTTTTTGGCCCCTCTGAGATACTGCCTTAGAAGTGGATGTGAAAATAAGGGAGGATCCGTGTTGTAGTGAGTTGAAATAGCTGAGGCGTGGATTTTAATAGATGAAAAAGAAAGTCCTTTGTGTAACATCTCAGTTAAATATTGTAGAATCTGAGGTATGTCCGGCTGAATGGTATTTTGGCCTTTAGCTTGGTTCCAGGCGCAAAATCTTTTCCATTTGTCTGAGTAGGCTTTCCTGGTGCTGGGCCTCCTGGTCTCCAGAGTAACATCCATAACAGCTTGTGAAAGAGGAGCTGGCTGGTTGCTTAGGTGATTTGTCATGCAGCCAGATTTAAGGTTTTGAGCTGGCTGTGTAGAATCTGACTGCCTTGCTGTGTGAGCAGATGAGGAATTTGTGGTAAAATCCATGGTGGGCCCTAAGCCATGTTCCTTAATAGTGGGTACCAGTGCTGGCGTGGCCAGTCTGGGGCAATGAGCATCATTCGGGGTCTTTCCATCCTGACTTTCAGCAGCACCTTTGTGAGAAGGGGCAATGGAGGAAAGGCATATACTGTCAGCATTTTCCAACTGAATGAGAGTGCGTCCACTTTCCAAGCTTGATGGTGAAATGTCCTTGTGCAAAATTTTGATAGCTGATAGTTTTGGGGGTTGGCAAACAGGTCTATGTCTGGGCGCCCCCATTTTTGAGTTATCATTGCAAATACTTGTGGATCCAGTTTCCACTCGTGGGGATCCATGATGTTTCTGCTTAGGTCGTCTGCCAATGTGTTCTTTTTTCCTGGCAGGAAATGAGCTTGTAATTGAACTTGGTAAGCCAGTGCTGTGTTCCACAAGGTCATTGCTTGCCTCCATAGAGGGTAGGAGTGTGTACCCCCTTGTTTGTTTATGTACCACATTGCTGTGGTGTTGTCTGTCCTAATTATAAGCTGTCCTGGATGTAAGAGGTCCTTGAAGGCTGTCAGGGCATTCTGTACAGCTAACATTTCTTTTTGATTGATGTGCAGATTCCTTTGATCTGCAGTCCATATGCCTTGAATGCACCGTCCTGCCATGTGTGCCCCCCAGGCATAGTCTGATGCATCTGTTGTCATAGTTTACCTGGCTGGGGGTAAGGTGAAAGGCTGACCCTTGTTGAGGTAACATGCCTGTGACCACCATAGAAACTCCTGTTGAAGGCAGGGAATGAGAGGTATCATTGTTTCCAAGCTGTGGCTGTGTTGAGTCCATACGCTTTTTAAGTACCATTGTAATTTCCTCATATGCAGTTTTGCATATGGTATTAGTAACTATGCAAGATGCCATGAATCCCAAGGCCTGCAGAATTTTTCTTGCAGGGAGTTGGGTCTTTGTTGCCATTGTTTTGAAGTATTGAGTTAGTTGTAGTTGTTTGTCTGGCGTCAGATAAGCCATCTGGGCTGTTGTATTCAAGCTGGCACCCAGGAATGTCATATTTTGTGAGGGCACTAGTTTTGATTTCTTTTTGTTTACTGTGTACCCTAGGCAACTTAGAAGGTGTTTTACAAAAGCCAGATGTTGTAAGAGAATGTCCTTGCTTTCTGCTTGGATGAGGCAGTCGTCCAGGTATGGGTATATTTGAATTCCTCTTTGTCTGCAGTATGCAATTACTGGTGCCAGGCATTTTGTGAAGACCCTGGGCGCAGTAGATGAGCCAAAGGGCAGTGCAGAGAATTGGTAATGGGTTGAACCTGCAATGAAACGGAGGTATCTTCTGCAATTTTGTCTGATAGGGACATGCAGGTATGCCTCCTTGAGGTCCATCGTTACTAGCCAAGCTTTCTTGCCCAACATGGGAAGAAGCTGCTGTAGTGTTAGCATCTTGAATTTGGGTACTTGCAAGAAGGTGTTTAGAATTGAGAGGTCCAGAATGGGTCTCCAAGCATTGTCCTTTCTGGGGACTAGAAAGAGCCTTGAGTAAAATCCTTGGCCTTGCTCCTGTGTAGGTACCAGTTGAATGGCTCTCATGTCTATGAGAGCTGTAATTTGATTTTGTGCCTCTGCCCATTGATTTTGTGACAGGTTTGGCATTCCTTTTATCCTTGGCAAGGTGTGGAAATGGAATCTGTATCCTTGTGAGATAATGTATAGGACCCATTTGTCCTTTGTGACAATGCACCAGTTATCTGTAAAAAATGTTAATTTTCCTCCCAAGGGAGCTGCCAAGAGAGTTTTACTCGGCAGTTTGAGGTTTAAGTCATTGTGTTTGCTTTCTAGTAGTTTGGGACCTGTCTTCTCCTCCCTTCTGTGTTGCAGTGCCCCATTGGTGAGGTTTGTAAGGGATTTGAGCTTGTCCTCTGCCCCTTGGGTGCCTGTATTTACCCCTCTGTGGTCTGTCAGAAGCTGGAAAGGACCAATTTTTTGTTGGCCAATTTCTGCTGAAGCGTGGGGGTTGTACCTGTAAGAAATCTTTGACCGTCTGCATAGATCTTGCCTTATCCTCCATTTTCTTTAAAACCACTTCTGCTTTAACCCCAAATAAGACATCCTGCTGTAAGGGTGCATCTAGTAACTTTGCTTTAACATAATCAGGCAGAGTTTGTTCCTTTAACCAAGCATGCCTACATATAACAGACCCAGTAACAGCTGTTCTACAGGAAGCTTCCAAGGAATCAAATCCACATTGTAAAGTATGTTTGCCCACCTGTTCAGCTGCATGCAACAGATCCTGCATTTCCTTGAATTCAGACTGTTGAGGGTGCGTGCTCATGTTTTGTTTTATTTGAGACATTAGGAATTGCTGGTATTTAAGCATGTGAAATTGACAATTTAGTGCTCTCATAGCTTGAGTAGCTGAGGTGTAAACCTTCTTCCCCCACCTATCTATTGCTCTGGAGTTCCTTTCAGAGGGTACAGGATTTTTAGCCATAGAAGCCTTAGCCCCTTTGGGACCCTGGGAGATTTTCTCTGGGTCAGCAACAGGGCTTTTGTAAAGGAATTTGTGTGAGTCAGCACTCTATAATATCTATCTGGTTTGGCTAGAGCAGGAGGCAGAGAATCTGGATTTAGACTAGATTCTAAGTAAACATCATCCACAATGTCTAAAACTGGAGGGATAGCAAGTGGTCTGTGCTGGGGGAGTAAAAGAAACTCTTGGTGCCTTTTCTTTGAGTCGGAGTAGTCCTGACCTTGCCAGTGGAAATGTTCCCTCATGGTATGTAAGGTTTCCCCAAAGGAATAGTCTTCAGGGGGAGAAGCTGAGGGAATGGAATCTTCAGCATTAGAATCTTCATAAGGGGGAAAGGAGTAATCCTGTTCCTCAGAGAAGCCTGAGGAAATAGACACTTGATCAGAGGAGGCATAATCCTCCTCTTGTCTAGGCCTTTTGTCTGGGGTTGGGAACCCCTGATTAAAGAAATAAAATCTTCAGCCATTTTAAGCATCTGTTTCTTAGGCATGGGGCCTTGAACTGGAGACTGATGTGCAGTCTTTTTTTGGTTTTAGAGGAATCTTAAGCTTAGCATAAGATTTTATGGTGAGTAGTCAGTCTGAAGACACCTTCTGAAACCGAAGGTGTTTCCACAGCACCAGCTTCTCCTTCTGCAATGTTGTCGGTAGGGCCTAAAGAAAATGGCTGCATCGGCCTAGAACTCTCTGCTTGAGAATCTGAAGTGGTCTGGGGTTCCAATTCTGTGGTCACCAGGGGCTGCGTAGGTGCCTCACTGAAAACCGGAGAACCGGCGACCAGCCCAGCCGAGGCCTCGGAGTCTGGCTTGGATCTAGGCTGCCTGTCTTTATCTTTGCGTTTTTTATGCACGCCGATAGTCGGTTGCTCAGACGGCATAGTGTAATTAAATTTCCTACCGAAGTAGTGTCATGCGAAATCAAAGCATCGCTTTATAGTTCGCTTATTGAACCTAGCACAAAACCGACAACCAGTGATGTCGTGGTCTGGGCCTAGGCAAGGTATACAATAAGAATGAAAGTCCTTATGAGGTATTTGCTTCCCACAAGAAATGCAATTGTTAACTTTTTCTGACATCGGACTGAGGCAAGAAAAGGTTCCCCAACGGGGTACTTAGCTTTGAAGACTTTGGACTGAAATTCGATTCGAAAATCTCAGGTGTCAGCCGACCGGCACTTGCGAACTGCTTCTGCTTCAGGCACCGCGCGGCAAGAAAGACTGAAGCAAATGGCGTCGGATGCCTCTTATATACCCCTGGCGCACTGACGCCAGGGAAGAAGCGACAGCAACTGACGCCGGACCAAGACTTTGGAATTCAGGCCGACTGTGGGACCGCTTGACGGCAGGATAACCCAAGTGTGATGACTGCAGCAGGGTAACACGATGAACATCTCCCACTTTTAAAAAACTAACAGTTTAGAAGCAGCTCATACCCTCTAAAAATCATCAATGAATATCATTTTGCCAAACCTCCATATGCTCTTAAAGCAGCTGAAAGCGTCATTCACCTGCCTACAAAACATATATGCTCCCGTAACCTCTCTACCAATAGAAACCTTCTCAAATGCACTTCAAAGAAAAAATCCAAATGCACATACTTTGACACACCTGGATAATCAGCGAAGTTTAAGTACTTTTTCCCAGCTAGCCTGTCAACCTCAAATGATGACATGTAAAAACTGTAGGAGAATCTAAAGTAGTTTAAATGTAAATATGGGTAATTGTCAATATTAGGGAACTGAAATATGCTTCTGTTGGTAACATCCCCTGCAAACAGTGATGATACTACCAGATATCCGCTACTGTGTGTCTCGGTCTTTAATGGCTAATATTAATACTGTGACAGTCATCCTGATGTTCCTGGAACCACTTTTATCTTGCTCCTGCCTATTTTCTCTGTGTGCTGAAACCTGATGATCTGCTTTCGTAGATACTTTCAGGAAGCAAATGATCATACATTCCACGATTACTCCCCTGCATTGAAAACCTTGCAGTGAGGTTGCTCACTGATGACTTAATATTAAGGCAATTGTTACTCTGTGAGCTATTACTGGTCATACACAGTGCAGTAATGAGACACCCTTAACTTCAAAGGAGTATAATTCCACATATATTTACTCTGGTTTACGAATATTCCAGTGCCTGATATTATTTAATAGTATACTACTGTTACTTTTACCTCTGTGCTTTAGCATTCATGCTGTAACAAGATACTGTAATACACTATGCAGAATTAAAGTACTGTTTTCTTCAACCTTAAGTGACAACACTAAGGCCTTGTAAAGTTATTTTGTTTTAGAATTTTCTTTAGTTGTCATGAAAATATCATTGCAGCTTCTCGTGTTAGTAATTGTGCAGCCATCTTTGCCTCGGCCATGCCTGAAAAAGGGTCTTTGGCTTGGACCAGTGTACTTTCCAAGTTTATAAATGTAAAAATGATTAAAAATGAATTCTGTAGGACTGTCCATGGGAAACAGTTCCCTTAACTTGCTTCATCTTCATCTTGGAGAGTTACCACCAGGAAATGAGACCAGAGTCTTTTCTGGTTTGTTAGGACAAGCAACCATGGACGTGTGTTACATCAGCAAGCAAGGCAGCATGAGACTCTTTCCCCTGTCCAGAATGGATGTACTGCTCCAAAAGTGGGTCGTCTTAGGCTAAAACATCTCTCTCAATTTTTGTAATCATCCAAGAAGTACATTTGCTGATGGACTCCCACAGTTCAAGTTACAGCTCCCTTCTGAACTTAAGGATAATTTTATTTATTTAACATTTGGATACATAATGGATACCATTGTGGTCAAGGTTTTCTAAGAGTGGATCTTAATGGAGCTCAACCTGTTTGTGACTTAAGGATGCGACCTTCTGTCATTCAACAAGAAAGTGACGATTTGATGGTGGGCACATTCTTTATTCAAAGGCAGTGAAAATTCACATGTGCCTTTCTGTCCAAGTCCACATTTAGCAACATTTTCAGAGAAGATAGAACAAAATTCTTTATCACCGGTTGAATCCAGTCCCATGGCTTAGGATGGAGCCATCATTACAGTGCAGATGACCAGTGTTTGATTAATGCTATGGATGACTTGAGGTACTGGATTTGGAAGATGAGATTACTTGGTTTATACAAACTCATTCAACCCCAGAAGGAGGAAGGCTGTCTGGCCTAATACTTTGGTGACATCTAGTGGTCATTGAATATACTACCTGTCTGTAATGCCTGGGCTGTCTAATGCTGTCAGTGCATTACTGTCTTTCATGGAGTCAGGGAAGGTGGGGGGAAACATGTATGGGAGCATACATGATTCTTTCTCCTCACCAGGCAGCAGTTGCCTGTCAGCAAACTGTTTGTGGGAGAGATGGGTAGAACCACACCCCCCCCACCCCCCAAGTCCTGAAGCTGGCCCATTGCCTACCACCTGATGCTTACCAAAGTGTGAGATTATTAAGATTTATGAGCAGGAATGAGTGGGATGCAAAGCTTTTAACATGTCCAGAGATGCCTGCCACTTGGATCAAACTGAACAAGTGGAGCCATCAAGCAGGTCGTAGTGAAGTGGGTTAAAATGGACAAAAATTATCTCTTCTATGTTGAGAAGGACACTAGTGTTGTTAGGAAGAGGGAAACTGCCCAAGGCGCAAAGTTTCGGGAAGGGGTGCTATCTGCTGATCCCAATTTAATGCAGTGCCAGATGTTCTTCGTGTTTCACTGTTGCAGTCATTACATTTGGGTTATCTGCCTGAAGGTAGCCCTCAGCCGGTCTGAATTTTAAAGTTTTGGAGCCCTGCATTGTTTGCTGTGTCTAATTCCATGATGTCAGGTCGTCAGGGGAATAAAGCATGCAGCCGATGCCATTGCATCAGTCTTTCTTGCTGCGTGGTGCCCGAAGCAGAAGCAGTTTGCAAGTGCCAGTCGGCCGACTTCTGAAATTTTCGTTTTCGAGTTTCAGAACCAAAGTCTTCAAAAAAGCTAAGTACCCCATTGGGGATCCTTTTTCTTGCTCTAAACTGATGTCAGTAAATGTTAATTGGATTACCTGTGGAAAACAAATACCTCATAAAGATTTTCATTCGTACTGCATTCCTTGCTTAGGCCCAGACCACGACGTCCCTTGCTGTCGGTTTTGTGCCTTATTCAAGCCTCTATTTGTCGTCGGTTCATTTTTGCATCAGTCTATTTCAGCACTCTGTTTAATTATCCAGAAATGGCTTCGGTAAGCCACCCGACTACCGACATTCCGAAAAAACGCAAAGATAAAGACAGAGAGAGACCGCATAAGTCCAAAGCTGCCGCCGATGCTTCCGTTAAGCTAGTCACCAGTTCGCCGGTACTCAGTAAGGCACTTTTCGTTCACAGCCCCTGATACCTGCTACTTCAGATTCGCAGGCCTCTACTGTGACTATGCCACGAGATGCTTCTTCAATCATGGAACCTGTGGATGTCTCTACCTTGGATGGGTCTGGAGCCGCTGTGCAGGCACCGGCTACTGAGGGTGTATTCAGGCCTACTGACTTGCATTTCAAACCGACGCCATCTTCTTCTTCAAGGCCTAAAACTCGACCCACGCCTAGAAAACCAACATCCAAACCGCATTGTCAGGCCCATATGCCTAAAAAACAAATGGTTAGAATGGCTGGAGACCTTATTACTTTAATTAGGGGAAGCCAGCCTTCTCCCTCTGAGACCTAGAACTGATTTTCCTTCCGATTCTTCTGATCAGGATTCTGAAATTTCTGTTTCTTCTGATTACCAGAATTTGCCCTTGTCTACCTGTGAGGATTCTGATACAGAGGACTCCATTCCCTCTGCTTCCCTTCCAGAAGATTTTTCTTTTGGTGAAACCTTGCACCCTCTTAGGGAGCATTTCTGCTGAGAAAGCCAGGATTCCTCTTACTCCAAAAAGAGGCTTAGGGAATTCTTACTCCTACCTCAGCACAGGCCTTTAGCTGTCCCTCCTATCCTGGACATTGTAGATGATGCCTTCTTGGAATCTAGCTTGGCCCCAGACACTTTATCTCCGGCTCCCAGAAACGTGACCGGTATTACAGAGTACCTGACTCTCACAAGTTCCTCTTCAAGAATCCTACTGCGGACCCAGAGACCATTTCCCAGGGGTCTAAAGGCATTAAGTCTACTACTGCCAAAAACCCTACCCCCTTTGATAGAGATTCCAGGGCCTTGGACAGATGGGGTAAGAAGGTATACACGTCTGCTACTTTGGCCATTAGGGCCTTAAACTACCAGTTTCATATGTTAAAGTATCAGCAGCATATTATGGGACTACTTAAACAGAAAATTATGTTGATTCCTGACTGTGCTGAAAATAAAGAATTACAGGATTTAATGCATTTTGCTGAGCAAGGTGGTAAACATAACTTTGCAATGTGGTTTTGACATTTTAGAAGCATCTTGCAGGGCTGCTGTCACTGGGTCTGTTCTTAAAAAGCATGCTTGGCTTAAGGAGCAAAATTTTCCAGATCATGTTAAAGCTAAATTACTGGATGCTCCCTTAAACTAAGCCCGCCTGTTTGGCAACAAAGCAGAAGTCCTTAAAAAGATGGAGGAAAAAGCTAAATCTATGCAAACTGTTAAAGATTTCCTGCAAATACAGCCTCCCAGATTTAGTAGGCATTGGCCTTCTAAGAATTGGTCCTTTCATGTCTCTTTCAGGCCTTCTCAGTCCAGACCCAGGAACACAGCAGACCACCTAGGCTACAGTCTCAAGGTACTCACAGGCCTAAGCAATGGGGGGCTGCCACTTCCAAAGCTGGAAATAGTAAGACACCCCCCATGGAAAACTGTCACAATGACTTAACCTTAAACCTTCCAAGCCCTGCTCAGCTGCCTGCTCCCTTAGGGGGAAAGATTGCACTGCATGCAAAAACTGGGAACTCATTACCCGGGACAAATGGGTTTTAAATATAGCTTCCCAAGGATACAGATTCCACTTCCACACCTAACCAACCCCAAACAGTTGGCCAGATCTACCCCCAAATCAGTGGGCAGAGGCTCAACAGCAGGTTCTCTCTCTCTTCTAAGTATCAGGACTATTCAGCCTGTCCCAGCAGAAGAAAAGGGACAAGGTTTTTACTCAAGTTTCCTGGTACCCAGAAAAGACAACTCCTGGCAGCCTATCCTGGACCCGTCTATTCTAAACACCTTTTTGTAATCCCAAAATTCAAAATGCTAACACTTCATCAGCTGCTTCCTATGCTAGGCAAAGATGCCTGGTTGGCAACCTTAGACTTAAAGGAAGCTTACCTGCACATTCCAATAAGGTAATCTTGCAGGAAATGCCTACGATTCAGAGCAGGCTACATGCACTATCAGTTATCTGTGCTTCCCTTTGGCTTATCTACTGTGCCCAGGGTATTCACAAAGTGCCTAGCTCCAGTCATTGCATTTTGCAGGCAAAGAAGTATTCAAATATGCCCATACCAGGACTATTGTGTAATTCAGGCAGAAAGCCAGGGTATGCTACTAAAACATCTGGCATTTGTAAAGAAACTTCTAACCTCACTGGGGTACACCTTAAACGAAAAGAAATCTCATCTAGTACCCTGCCAACAAATTGTATTCCTGGGAGCAAGCTTGAACACAACTTCCCAGATGGCCTACCTTACGCCAGAGAAACAAGTTTATTTGACAACCTACTTCAAACTACTGGCCACAAAGACCCAGCTATCTGCAAGGAAAATACTGCAAGCTCTGAGGTTCATGGCCTCTTGTATTCTACTAATTCCATATGCAAGACTGCATATGAGGAAATTACAGTTATATCTAAAAAGCCTATGGTGTCAACATTCTCAGGAAGTGGAATCAATGATTCCTATCATTCCTTGTATAAAGACAGAGTTCCTTTGGTGGGCAGAGGTCTGCTACCACAACAAGAGACTTCCATTCACTCTACCTCCTGCCGCCCAAACCCTAATAACAGACGCATCAGACTATGCATGGGGGGCTCACATGGCAGGGCAGTGCATTCAGGGCAAATGGAACCCAAATCAAATGCACCTGCATATCAATCAAAAAGAAATGTTAGCTGTACAGAATTCCCTGACAGCCTTCAAAGACCACATTCTTCCAGGACAATTATTGGTAAAGACAGACAACACCACTGTTATGTGGTACATAAACAACAGGGGGGAACCCACTCGTATCCTCTCTGCAGACTAGCCATGGCTCTGTGGAACACAGCCTTGAGCTACCAAGTGCACCTACAAGCTCAATTCCTGCCAGGCAAGCTAAATTCACTGGCAGATGACCTAAGCAGAAATCTCATGGACCCACACGAGTGGAAACTGGAACCAAAGATATTCAACATTTTGAGAAACAAATGGGGGAACCCAGAGATAGACCTGTTTGCCTCCCCTCAGAACTACCAATTGGACAAATTCTGCACAAGGACTCTCCACAGTCAAGCTTGGAAAGTGGATGCCCTGTCCATCACCTGGGAAAGCCTTTCAGTTTATGCCTTTCCCTCTCTGCCTCTCCTCTCGAAAGTTTTGCTAAAGATCAAACAGGACAATATTGATTGCACCAGATTGGCCACGCCAGCACTGGTACCCCCTCTTGCGCAGTATGCGCAGAACCATGCCACCTGCCTCAGACCCCTTCCCTGCTGTCCCAGCAGGAGGGCCAGATTCTGCACCCCCAGCTTCAAACCTTGAACCTTGCAGCCTGGCTAATTCCCTGAGCTCTGCAATAGCATCCCTCAGTAAGCAGGTGCTAGATGTCATTCTGAGCTCTCCAATAGCATCCCTCAGTAAGCAGGTGCTATATGCCATTCTGGGGGCAAGGAGGTCTAGTACTAGAAAATCCTACACTGAAAAGTGGAAAAGATACTGTTCCTGGAACCAGACTCGGGATGGGCACAACAGTGCCCAGCTTACTGCATATTCTTCAATACTTAACAGAGATGCTCCACAAGTGCCTTTCCTTCTCATCAATTAAAATTCATGCCTCGGCCATTTCAGCATATTATAATACTGAGCCACCCCTCTTCTCTCAACCCTGCTGTGAAACAATTCCTCAGAGGGACCAGAAATTTAAGACCACCCAGGAGAGCCCCTACTCCAGCCTGGGACCTTAACTTTGTATTGGAAAAGCTCACTCTACCTCCTTTTGAGCCAGCTGCAACTGCAGAATTAAAATTCCTTTCTTGGAAAACAGCCTTCCTTCTAGCCATCACTTCAGCAAGAAGTGTGTCTGAATTACAGGCCCTCGTGGCTGTGGGAGCCCTTCATCATCTTCCATGCAGACAGGGTGTCCCTCAGGATCAATTCCTTCCTTTATGCCCAAGGTGGTATCCAGTGTGGCCCTTAATCAAGTCCATTCATTTGCCGACTTTTTTTCCTAATCCACAGAACAAAGGAGAACGAATACTGAACTATTTGGATGTGCACAGAAAACTTAGATTTCATTTGGACAGGACTAAGCCTCTCAGAAAAACTGAACAGCTGCTGGTTGCCTTTGCTGCAGAGGGAAAGACCACTTCAAACATTTCCAAGTGGATAGGGCATTGCATTCTTTTCTGCTATAAGCACCATGGAAAACCTACCCCACAGGGGATAAGATCACATTCCATCAGGGCTACATCTACCTCTACAGCCTTTCTTAGAGGTGTCCCTACCAGGAACATCCTAGAAGCTGCTACCTGGAGCTCTGTACATACCTTCACCAAGCATTACCGCATGCCTATTTTTTCTAAATCCAGAACTGGTTTTGCCACTGCAGTTTTGCAGGGCTTAATAGCTGGTCCTAATGCTCTCTGACTTCCTCCTCCCACTCTTAGCTTTGGGAATCTCCCCAAATGTAATGACTGCAACAGTGAAACACGAAGAACATAGTACAGTTGTGTACACTTACCATAAATGTAGATGTTGGAGTGTATTCACTGTTCCAGTCCTGGTTACCCTCCCTCCAGCCCCCTGATTGTCTGCTTTCAACTGTCCTTTTTGGTTTGGCATATCTTATACTATGTATATTTGCTTTTTGCTGAGGGTGTTCCACACCATATAATTGTTTCATATTTTGGGGGCACCTGACATCTGGGGCAAGAAAAACTGATGTAATGGCGTCGGCTGCATGTTTTATACCCCTGACGACCTGATGTCATGGAAGAAGCGACAGCATCTGACGCAGAAATCCCAAGACTTTGGTATTCAGGCCTGCTGAGGGCTACCTGCAGGCAGATAACCCAAATGTGATGACTGCAACAGTGAATACATTCGAACATCTACATTTATGGTAAGTGTACACAACTGTACTTTTTTAAAAGTTGGTATTGCATTTGCAGTCAAACCTGAGTGCTGTAGCACTGTGTGTGTGATCTAAACAGTTGCAACTGCTTGCTACATTGTAGCAACCAGTTTTCTACAGTTTGAGTGTAAAAAAAAAAAAACTAAGCACCATAGCACTCTGAGTAAGCAAGGTATAAACTATAGTAACTGTTTACTACAGTTTAAAAGAAGAACCTTTTTTTTGTTTTTAGAAAAATGTGGAAAAGGAGGGTTGAGGGCAGGGCACAGGAATTGGACCTGAATGTCCCAGATGGTGGGGGGGGCATGCATCTTGGCCACCTGGTTGGTGTGCCAGTAGAAGGAATGGCCTTTTTGCTCTTTATTGGAAGAGCTGGGGGCAGGGGCTTAGATCTAACGGTAGTAAGCCAGTCCAATATAGTGTAGCAATAGTCATGTTACAGTGAAGTGCTTTTTTATTTATTTATTTATTTATTTATTATTTTTTTTTTTTTGGCTGCACTAGCTGAAGTGCTCCAGTTTGAAGCTGACTGGAAGATCATTTGTAAAATGAACTCTGATATGTGGGAAAAGGTTCTTTGTGTCATCTTAAAAGTGTCCTACAAGACCTATTATTTAGTCTGCAGCCTGACTTGTCTCAGGCATTTTTTTGGCTTGAGCTTTCATTATCCACAGTCGCAATGTATTTCTTTTCGTCACATACTTTTTAGAGCAGGTCTTTGGGCCATCACTAGTTGGTTAGTCAGTTGAAGGGGTTCACTGCCTTTGCCCACCTTTGAAGATTCCTTTTTCCTACTTCAGACTTGAATTTCATTATTAACAGGCTTACCCATCTTCCAGACCAGCTGGTTTGGGCACCCTAAAGTTCATCTCTTGAAAGATACTGCCTGTAGGGTTTCTGATCTGCAGGCCGTTATTTGTAGGGAATCTTGTGGATTCCTAGTAACTGCTGTGAAGAGTAATGAGAGATGTTCTTCGTGTTTCACTGTTGCAGTCATCACATTTGGGTTATCTGTCTGCAGGTAGCCCTCAGCCGGCCTGAATACCAGAGTCTTGGGATTTCTGCGTTGGATGCTGTCACTTCTTCCATGATGTCAGGTCGCCAGGGATATAAAACATGAAGCCAACGCCATTACATCAGTCTTTCTTGCCGTGCGGTGCCTGAAGCAGAAGCAGTTCACAAGTGCGGGTCAGCCGACTCCTGACATTTTTGTTTTGGAGTTTCAGACCTGAAGTCTTCTAAAAGATAAGTACCCCATTGGGGATCCCTTTTTCTTGCTCTAACCGATGTCAAAAAAAATAATAATAGTCTTGCTTATGGAAAGCAAATACCTCACAGAGATTTTCTTTCGTACTGCATCACCTGTTTATGCCCAGACCACGATGTCCTTCACTGTCGGTTTTGTGCCTTATTCAACGCCCGAACTATCCGTCATTGGGCAATTTTTGTAGCTAAATAATTTTGCTCTCGATCTCCGTACTCCGAAATGGCGCCAGTAAGCCATCCGACTACCGATCTTTTGAAAAAACGTAAGCATAAAGACAGAGACATTGTATTGGTCCACAACTGCCAAAGACGCTACTGGTAAGCTAGTCGCCAGTCCGCCAGTACTCAGTGAGGTGGTTTTGCAGCCCCTCATACCCACTTCTACAGATTCGCAAGCCTCTATTGAGACCCATTCGGAGTCCAGTATGCAGTAAGATGCTTCTTCAACTATGGAGCCTGCGGATGTCTCTATCTTGGATGGGTCTGGAGTCGCTGTGCAGGCACCGGCTTCTGAGGGTGTATTCAGGCCTACCAATTTTCATATTAAACCGACGACTTCTTTTCAAGCCAAAAATACTGAATTTCTCATGCCTAAAGTTCGTACTACGCCTAGGAAACAGACTACCAAAGCGCATTCTCAGGCCCACAGGCCTCAAAAACAAATGATTAGAATGGCTGAATACCTTATTACTTTAATTAGGGGAAGCCAGCCTTCCCCCTCAGAGACCTAGAACTGATTTTCCTTCTGATTCTTCTGATCTGGAATCTGATATCTCTGTTCCTTCTGACTACCAGGACATACCCTTATCTAGCTATGAGGATTCTGATGCAGAGGATTCCATTCTCTCTGCTTCCCCTCCAGAAGATTTTTCTTTTGGTGAAACACTGCATACCCTTAGGGAGCATTTCCGCTGGGAAAGCCAGGACTATTCTGAGTCCAAAAAGAGACTCAGGGAATTTTTAAACCTGCCTCAGCACAGGCCTCTAGCTATCCCTCCTGTTCTGGAGATTGTCGCTGATGTTTTCTTGGAATCCAGCCTTACCCCAGACACATTGCCTCCAGCTCCCAGGAAACCTGACAGGTACTATAGAGTACCTGACTCTCACAAATTCCTTTTCAAGAATCCTACTGCGGATCCAGAGACCATTTCCCAAGGACCAAAGGGCATTAAGGCTACTGCTGCCAAAAATCCTACCCCTTCTGATATAGATTCTAGAGCCTTGGATAGATGGGGTAAGAAGGTATACACCTCTTCTACTCTGACCATTAGGGCTTTAAATTGCCAGTTTCATATGTTAAAGTATCAGCAGCATATTATGGGGCTAATTAAACAGAAAATGATGTTGATTCCTGACTGTGCAGAACACAAAGATTTGTAAGAGTTAATGCATTCTACTGACCAAGTTGGTAAACATACCTTGCAGTGTGGTTTTGATGCTTTAAAAGCATCTTGTAGGGCTGATGTCACTAGGTCTGTTCTTAGAAGGCATGCTTGTCTTAAGGAACAAAATTTGCTAGATCATGTCAAAGCAAAATTACTGGATGCATCCTTAAACTAAGAGCGCCTATTTGGCAATAAAGCAGAAGAAGTTCTCAAAAGGATGGAGGAGAAAGCTAAATCTATGCAAACTGTTAAAGATTTCTTACAAGTACAGCCACCTAGATTTAGTAGGCATTGGCCTTCAAAGAACTGGTCCTTTCAGTCCCTCTCAGTCCAAACCCAGGGGCAGCAGACCCCCAAAACTTCAGATGTTATGTGATCCTATCTCGCCTACATTCTGTACTGATGGGCTCGGAGCCGATCCCTCGGCTCCGGCTCGGCACGCTATGCTATAGAGCGAAGCCTCTTATTGGCTGAGCTATTTTCTATCCCAGGATGCACCACCACTAATCCCCCAGATCTCGTTTGCCGATTACAAGCTAGGACGTGGTCTCAAACTTGGCTGAGCTAAGTACTGTTTTCTTCAAAGTTTCCTGTCAGGAATTTTGCTATTCTTACCCCAAAAGCTGTTTTAACAGCTATTGTTGTTGTACGAGTGTGTTTTGCTAACATTTGTTGAGAAAAATTGTGTTTTGGTTTAAGGGAAAGGTTTCCCGTTTGAGTTAGAGGGGCCTTCCCCTATTCTTTATCTAGTGTCTTTTGTTTTTTTCAGGAGGTCAAGTACCTGTTTAAGTTAGAGGGTCTTGGCCCTCCTTTTCAGTATTTTTGTCTTGATATTGTCTATTGTTTCGTTTTAAAAAAAAAAAAAAAAAAAAAAAACAAAGTTGGTTTAAAGTTTTAGTTGTGGTAAAATCTCATCACTGAACAGCTACTTTAACTTGTTTTAGTGCCTGTTAGTCAGTATGTCTAAAGAACATAGACCCTCTGGGTTTAAAAAGTGCACGAGGTGTGGTTACAAAATGTCTATAACTGACGACCACTCCTCGTGCGTATATTGTTTAGGCGCCAAGCACCTACAGGAGTCCTGTAGCGTGTGTCACGCCTTTTCTTCTAGAGTCCTCCAAGAGAGGAAGAATAAATTAATATTAAAAGGGCTGATTAAACCCTCCTTCGAGGAGGCCTCATCTTCCTCTTCCTCTCCTACCAAGAAGAAAAAAGTGTCGGCTCCGACCAGTCTGTCGGAACCGACTGCCAAGAAACCTAGGCAGGCTTCTCCATCGGCTCCATGGACTTGGGCCGAGGCGGAAGTCTGCCTCGATGCCTCCAGTCTCGACTCCTCTGGTTTCGGAGCCGAGGACTGGGACATCGAGAGGCGGGTCACCTTCATCGGCTCCACTGATTTTGGAGCCGATGAGGGTTGCCGGATCAAACTCTTCCCCTTCGGCGCCGAAGCCCTCCTCGGCACCGAGGGAAATTGTTTTGAGGTCTCCCTCTAACCGATAGTAGTAGAGTCCATTCGGAGCCGGTCCCCTAGTCCTATGGAGCCGATGGAGAAGTCGGTTCGGACCCGATCGGTGTCATCTAGATCCTCCAAGATGTCTGATTCGGACATCGACAGGGTGCTCCTAAGACTTTTCCAGTCTCCGGTGTTCCAAAAGTTAGTTTCGGCTCCAGCCCATTCGGCTTCGGAGCCGATGGTCCATCCTGTTGTTATGGTTCCTCCTCCAACAGCCCCGGCACCGTTGGAGCCGGTGCTGGTGGAGCCGATGGAAGTTTTCGGGTCGGGCCCGACCCTTACTCCAACCCCAGCTCTCGAGTCGGAGTTCGGTACACGGACCTCCTCTGTCGGCCCCAGGGGGGCCGCTTCGGGACTGATGTTTTCGGTCCCAAGCCTTCCTCTCGGTACGTCGGCTGCATGGGTACCGTCTACCGTTGTGGCCACGGAGGTGGGATCTTCCCAGGATTCTGGTGGTCCCGCCTTCAGGGCCATGAGGAATGCGTTAGCCAAATCTTCTTTTGCTACCTCCATGGTCTCTCCAGCACCTTCCCTGCATATGGAGACTGGGTCTTTGGCAGTTCCCCTGTCCTTAGACAGCGGAGCCCCGGGGCCTGAGGTCACCCCCTCTGGAGGTCCCTCTGAAGCCTCTTCGGAGGAACCCCCCAGGAAAAGATCGTGCAAGAGGAAGCACGTTGACTCCCCCGATGAGTCTCTCACGTCAGACACTGATCTTGATGATGCAGAGGGGTCTCAAAGTCGTCCTCAGATGATGTCTCCTTTGCAGACATCCTGGAAGCCCTTAAACAACGAGGCGGCTGGCAATCCAAACCCCCTTCTGCTGACGAGTCGGTGTTCTTTAAGGCCTTCGGGGCTCAGCCCTCCACCTCCTGGGTGTCTCCGCCCTTCGACGAGCTCCTAGATTTGATCTGTCGAAGGGCGTGGGAACACCCAGACTCTGTGGAACCGGTGCCTGCTCGTCCGAATAAGTTCCTGTCAGCACCCCCAGAAAAGGAGTTTTCGACGAAAGGTGTGGCTGTAGATGCCTTGGTGATGGCATCTGCTACCCAGCAAGATGTAGCAGAGGCTTCGACGTCCGTCCATCCTCCTAATAAGGAGTCTAGAAGCATGGATCGGTACGGTAAGCGCACCCTAAGTTCAGCGGCCTTTACTTTAAGGTCCCTGAACTATCTAACGCACTTCACCAGATTTCAGAGGGATCTGATTAAGGAACTTTCAGATACCCTCTTGGGTAACCTG
The DNA here is from genome assembly GCF_019279795.1 of Protopterus annectens. Taxonomy (NCBI): domain Eukaryota; kingdom Metazoa; phylum Chordata; order Ceratodontiformes; family Protopteridae; genus Protopterus; species Protopterus annectens. The sequence goes on along the minus strand of NC_056744.1, from coordinate 338,747,879 downwards.
CCTGAGCAGCTGGCCCAGACGGTTGGCTCTCAGCTGGCTACGCTGTCATCCATATCAAACTCGTCCATGAGGCTAATTTCTTATGCGGCCGAAGGGGCGAGTAGAGCGGCGGGTACAGGCATTGCTCTACAGAGGCAAGCCTGGCTTCGCCTGTGTCATTTTGCGGAGGCCTTTAAGTCTTCCTTTGCCGACGCCCCCTTTGATGGGTCCTCTTTGTTTGGACCCAAGGTAAAGGACACATTGACCCGCAGCTAGCAAGAAGGTAAGACTTTGACTGCCGTAGGGGCATGATTTTCCACTCCCTTTCGGCCTTATCCCAAGGCTAAAAGAGGAGGGAAAATGTGGTTCCATAGATCTCAGAAGTCTTATCCCTCGCAGCAGGACGATCCCCCTTCTAGAGGCAGAGGAGGGGGAAATTCTTCTGGAAGACGCCGTCCCAGAGGCGGCAGAGGCCCCCGCAACACTGGAGACCGCGAGTCCTTTCGTGGCTCTTCAGCCTTTCACAGTCCCTGAGGGATTGCCCGACTATGCAGCTCCGGAGCCAGTCGGGAGTCGTTTTTCGAGGCACCTAAAAGCCTGGGAAGGTATCACTCAGGACCGATGGGTGCTTTGAATTATCGCCAGAGGTTATGCCATCCCTTTTTCTCACTCCCCACCTCAGTCCAAAAAAATCCCGGACCTGCCACCCAGTCAACGGGAAATTGCAGCCTTAGAAGTTTCAAAGCTGCTTCAAAAAGGAGTCATCCAACCGGTCCCCGCAGACCAGATCAGATTAGGGACTTACTCAAGATTCTTTTTGGTGCCAAAAAAGACCGGGGACTTGAGGCCCATTTTGGATCTCAGCATTCTAAATCATTCAGCCAAAAAGTCCAAGTTCCGAATGGTCACCCTACAATCCATTCTCCCACTGCTGGAGAAAGGTGTTTGGATGTGCTCCATAGATCTCAAGGACTCTTATTATCATATCAAGGTACATCAAGCGTCCAGGAGACATCTGCGCTTCTGCCTAGGAGACGGTCATTTTCAGTTCCGCGTGCTGCCCTTTGGTCTCACCACAGCCCCCAGGGTGTTCACCAAATGTTTGGCGGTCGTGACTGCTCACCTGAAAAGTCTAAGATTCCAGGTGTTTCCATATCTAGACGACTGGCTCCTGACTGCCACCTCCAAGCATCTACTATTGCGGAGCCTACAAGCCACAATATCACTGGGCACTTCCCTTGGAATCACCTTCAATTGGCCAAAGTCTGTGTTGCTGCCATCTCAACGCATAAGATTCATTGGAGCAGAGATAGACTCAAACCAAATGCGGGTCTATCTACCTACAGAAAGGATACAAACCATACAGGCTCAAGTTCGAGCCTTACTTCCCAGATTCAAGGCCCCAGTCAGAATGGTCCTGCAGCTATTGGGATCTATGTCCGCCACGGTTCTTCTAGTTCCCCTAGCAAGGTTGCGCATGAGAATCCTCCTTCGCTGGTGGCTGGTGCCCTCCAGTCTGGATCAGGGACGACCCTTTGTTCCACCTCCTCCTGTGGCCACTTTGACTACGGACGCCTCCCAGATGGGGTGGGGGGGGCATTCCCTGGGCAGGTCAGTCCAAGGCAAATGGCATTCGGAAGAGACTCTGCTTCATATCAACATCTTAGAAATGAGGGCGGTGTTTCTGTCCCTACAAGCCCTTCACGATTACCTCCCTCAGGGTGTAATTGCCGTCCACTCCGACAACATGCCAGTAGTCTGATACCTGAACAAGCAGGGAGGGACCAGATCATACCCCCTTTGCAGAGAGGCCATGAGAGTTTGGGAATGGGCAGTGTCGACCAAACGATTTCTAGTGGCGACTCATATTCCCGGCAAGTCCAATTTGATAGCCGACAGATTGAGCAGAACTATCCTCTCTCCGCAAGAGTGGTCTCTGAACATTACGGTTGCAAATCAGATTTTCAGCAAATGGGGAATTCCTTGTTGCGACCTCTTCGCAACCCCGCTGAATGCGAAGTGCAAAAAGTTCTTCTCCCTCACTCCAGCTCCGGGGGAGAGCCCTATGGACGCACTAGCCCATCAGTGGCCCACCAGCTTGCTATATGCTTTTCCCCCAGTTCCCCTCCTTCCCAGAGTGATCCAAAAGGCGTCTCACTTGGGGAGCAAAATGATCTTAGTTGCTCCTTACTGGCCTCGTCAGGTATGGTTCCCTTATCTTCGGAAATATGCCCTGGAAGGTCCATGGTTCCTGGATCAGATCCCAGACCTATTAGTTCATCAGTCGGGACTACTCCACCAGTCCCTACACACCTTGAAATTGACAGCTTGGCTCCTCCTCTTCCGACTATAGTCAGGAATCATACCTTAGACCCGGAAGTGGTACACATCTTATCTTCGGCCCACAAGTCTGCCACTAAGAAATTGTATTCTAGCAAATGGAAGAGATTTGCTATTTGGGCTCAACTCCGGGGTCTGGATCCCATCACTATTCCCGTATCAGAAGTCCTAAAATTTCTAACTTCCCTTTTCAATCGAGGCTTTTCAGTTTCTACCATCAAGGTTCAATTGGCAGCTATTTCCAATTTTCATGAGTCTATAAACCCACCTTTAATGAGCAACAGATTGTGTAAGACCTTCTTGAAAGGTGCTGCGCTTTTACGACCTCCAATTTCTCATCCTGCTCCTCCATGGGATCTCGATGTGGTGTTACGTGCCTTAACTTCCTCCCCCTTCGAACCGGCAGCAACATGTGATTTAAAATTTCTATCGTGGAAAACTGCCTTTCTGGTTGTGATTACTTCTGCCAGAAGGGTTTCAGAGCTTCAAGCTTTGTCTGTAAAACCTCCGTACTTGGTTTTTCACAAAGATAGAGTATCTCTCAGGCCAAATCCATCCTTTGTCCCTAAGGTTTGTTCCAGTTTTTGCCTACAACAATCATTAGAACTTCCAGTCTTCTTTCCAAAGTACTCAAACAAAGCGGAATACATATTCCACACATTAGATGTCCATAGGCAATTGCATTTTTATTTAGATAGGACCAAACAAACAAGGAAAACAGATCAGTTGTTTGTATCCTTTTCGGATAATAAATTGGGCAAAGCCGTCACAAAGGTCACTATTGCCAAATGGATCAGGGACTGTATTACTCAAGCTTATTTCTCTTCTAATAAAGAGCTTACGATCTCTGTCAAAGCTCATTCTACAAGAGCTATGGCTACTTCAATAGCATTCCATTCTAAGCTTGCCATTAGTGACATTTGTGCTGCGGCTACATGGTCTTCCCCGCACACTTTCATTTCTCACTACAAATTGGATGTGGCATCTAGGGGACGAGCTTCATTTGGTTCCACACTGCTCAGGAGTGTTTTCCAGTGAGCCACCCAGGATTTAGGTGCTATGGACGCTGTCCCATCAGTACAGAATGTAGGCGAGATAGGATCACATAACATCTTTTAGTTATGTACTTACCATAACTTTAGATGTTTGGGATCCATCTCGCCTACATTCCCAATAACCCACCCTCCTTCCCCCTTCCTTGGAGATCAGAGGATATCAGAAGGTCTGAATTCTGTTGTTTCATCTTGAAACATCTGGCAATGTTATATAAACAAGTTATGTATGTGTGCATGAATGCGGACAAACAAGATCTGGGGGATTAGGGGTGGTGCATCCTGGGATAGAAAATAGCTCAGCCAATAAGAGGCTTCGCTCTATAGAATAGCGTGCCGAGTCGGAGCCGAGGGATCGGCTCCGAGCCCATCAGTACAGAATGTAGGCGAGATGGATCCTAAACATCTAAAGTTATGGTAAGTACATAACTAAAAGTTTCAGGTTATGCACAGATCTAAGCAGTGGGGTGCCCCCACGTCCAAAACAGGGAGTAGTAAGCCACCCCCCATGGTAAACTTACACAATGACTTATCCTTAACTTCCCCAAGCCTTGCTCAAGTATTTGCACTTTCAGGAGGAAAACTTGTCCTGCATGCAAAAAACTGGGAATACATTACCCAAGATAAATGGGTTTTAAACATTGTTTCCCTAGGATACAGATTCCACTTCCACTCACTCCCCAACCCTAGGTGGATGGCCAGACCTCCCTCCAAACCAGTGGGCAGATGCCCAAAAGCAAGTACTTTCTCTCCTCAGCATCAAGGCTATTCAACCTGTCCCAGCAGAACAAAGGAGACAAGGCTTTTATTCAGGACTGTTCCTGGTTCCCAGAAAAGAAAACTCCTGGCGTCCTGTCTTGGATTTATCTATTTTCAATACCTTTCTGGTGGTTCCAAAATTCAAAATGCTAACTCTCCAACAGCTGCTTCCTATGCTAGCCAAGGTTGCTTGGCTGGCAACCCTAGATTTAAAAGAAGCTTACCTACACATCCCCATAAGGGACTCTTGCAGGAAATGCCTCCGCTTCAGGGCAGGCTCTATGCAGTGTCAGTTCTCTGCACTTCCCTTTGGCTTATCTACTGTGCCCAGGGTATTCACAAAGTGCCTAGCTCCAGCCATTGTTTTTTGAGGCAGAGAAGTATTCAGATTTACCCATATTGGGACGATTGCCTGATTGAGGCGGAAAGTCAGGACTTGCTACTACAGCACCTGGCATTTGTAAAGAGACTTCTAACTTCACTGGGGTACACCATCAATGAAAAGAAATCACAGCTAGTACCCTGCCAACAGATTGTATTCCTGGGAGCAAGCTTGAACACAACTTCCCAGATGGCATTCCTTACTCCAGAGAATAAAATTTATTTGACAACTTACTTCAACCTACTGGCCACCAAAACCCAGCTATCTGCAAGCTGTGGGGTTCATGGCCTCTTGCATTTTGTTAGTTCCATATGCAAGACTGCATATGAGGAAATTTCGATGGTATCTAAAACGTCTATGGTGGCAACATTCTCGGGACTTGGAAATAATTCCTATCATTCTGTGTCTTAAGGGCAGAGTTCCTTTGGGCAGAGGCCTGCAACCAAAACAAGGGACTCTCTTTCACTCTACCCCCTGCCGCCCAAACCCTAACAGACGCATCAGACTATGCACGGGGGGGGGGGGTCACATGGCAGGGCAGGGCATTCAGGGCAAATGGAACCCAAAGCAGATGCACCTGCATATCAATCAAAAAGAAATGTTAGCTTTACAGAATGCTCTGACAGCCTTCAAAGGCCTTATTCTTCCAGGACAACTATTGGTTAAGACAGACAACACCACAGTTATGTGTTACACAAACAAGCAGGGAGGAACACATTCCTACCCACTCTGCAGACTAGCCATGGCTCAGTGGAGCACAGCCTTGAGCAAACAAGTGCACCTACAAGCTCAATTCCTGCCAGGCGAACTAAATTCACTAGCAGACGACTTAAGCAGAAATCTCATTACTCACACGAATGGACACTGGAACCCAAAGTATTCAAACTTTTGGGGAACAGATGGGGGGACACCAGAGGTGGACCTGTTTGCTTCCCCTCAGAACTATCAATTGAACAAATACTGCACCAGAATTCCCCACAGCCAAGCTTGGAAGGTGGATGCCCTGTCCTTATCCTGGGAAAGCCTCTCAGTCTATGCCTTTCCCCCCTCTTTCTCTCCTCTCGAAGGTTCTACTAAAGATCAAACAGAACATGCCAAGGACAATCCTGATTACACCAGACTGGCCACGCCAGCACTGATGTCCTCTTTTGCTCAGTCTGACAGTGCTACAACCATAGCATCTGCCTCGGACCCCTTCCCTGCTGTCCTAGCAGGGGGGGGCAAATTCTGCACCCTCAGCTTCAGACCTTCAACCTTGCAGCCTGGCTGATCCCCTGAACTCACCTCTAGCAACCTTCAGTAAGTAGGTGGTGGATGTCATTCCTGAGGCAAGGAGGCCTAGTACTAGAAACTCCTATTCAGAAAAGTGGAAAAAGATACTGTTCCTGGAGCCAGTCTCAAGGGATGGCCACAACTGTGCCCAGCTTACCTCATATACTAGATCACTTAACAGAAATGCTCCACAAGGGCCTATCCTTCTCTTCAATTAAGATTCATGCCTCTGCCGTCTCAGCTCATTATAATACTGAGCCACCCCTCTTCTCTCATCCTCTGGTAAAACAGTTCCTTAGAGGGGCCAAAAATGAAGACCCTCCCAGGAGAGCTCCCACTCCAGCCTAGGACCTTAACTTTGTATTGGAAAAACTTACACTCCCCCCCCCCCCCCTTTGAACCGGCTGCTACAGCAGAGTTGAAATTCCTCTCATGGAAAACAACTTTACTTCTAGCCATCACTTCAGCAAGAAGAGTGTCTGAACTGCAAGCCCTTATGGCAGTGGAACCCTTCATGATCTTCCATGCAGATAGTCTAACCCATCTTTTATGACCAAAGTGGTGTCTAGTGTGGCTTTAAACCAGGCCATTCATTTGCCTACTTTTTTCCCTAATCCTCAAAATAAAGGGGAAAGGATCCTGCACTCCCTGGACATGCACAGGCAGCTTAGGTTCTATTTGGACAGGACTAAGTCTTTCAGAAAATCTGACCAGCTGCTAGTTAGCTTTGCTGCAGGGGCAGAGGGGAAGGCCATTTCAATGCAAACCATATCTAAATGGATAGCACACTGCATCCATAAGAACACATTCCACTAGGGCTACATCTTTCTCTACTGCACTTCTCAGAGGGAGACCCTCCAGGGACATCCTGGAAGCCGCAACCTGGAGCTCAGTACACACTTTCACCAAGCATTACCACTTGCCTATCTTGTCTAAATCCAGAGCTGGATTTGCCACAGCAGTCCTACAGGGCCTGATTGCCAGGCCTAATGCTTCTTAATCTACCTCCACCCTTCCTTAGCTTTGGGAATCAACCCAAATGTGATGACTGCAACAGTGAAACATGAAAAACATAGTACAGTTGGGTACACTTACCATAAATGTAGATGTTTGAGTGTATTCACTGTTGCAGTCCTGGTTACCCTCCCTCCAGCCCCCTGATTATCTTTGCTTTCAACTATCCTTTTTGGTTTGGCATATCTTATACTACGTGTATTTGCTTTTTGCTGAGGGTGTTCCACACCATATAATTGCTTCATATTTTGGGGGCACCTGACATCTGGGGCAAGAAAAACTGATGTAATGGCATCGGCTGCATGTTTTATACCCCTGATGACCTGACGTCATGGAAGAAGCGACAGCATCTGACGCAGAAATCCCAAGACTCTGGTATTCAGGCCTGCTGAGGGCTACTTGCAGGCAGATAACCCAAATGTGATGACTGCAACAGTGAATACACTTGAACATCTACATTTATGGTAAGTTTACACAACTGTACTTTCTGCTTAATGTGAAGTAGGACTTGAAGTCGTTTTTTGCCTGCTGATCAGAGTCTCCTGAATCAATTAATATAAGTAATTAGTAGTGTTGCTGCACCTCAAGGAAATTGCCTTTCCAGTAATTTCATTTTAAAACAGGGCATTTTCATACTCTGAGACATTTGCACTAGCAGCATGCTTATTGTTTACTGCAAAATCTGTATGTGAACTTAACAAGAGTTGTGTTTCCCTTAGGGACTTTTGTTTCCTACCAAAAGGGGTCTAACAGTTGTCAGTAGAACAGTCCATTCCCTTCTCTCGCCTACTCTCTCTCTTTTTTCTTTTTTTTTTGGGGGGGGGTGCTTTGTAAACTACTATAATGTGCAGTTTCAGTTCTGGTTTTAAATTTGAGATACTTCAGTTGCAACTAACATTGGGTAAGACAGCGAGTTCAGGTCGTAGCCTGCTATATATAGGTCTCCAACCATCTCCCAAGACTCACACTCCATGTTCCTAAGCACCCTGGAGAATATTAATGTCCAACCTAACAATCTCATACTGGACGTCTTCAACTACCCCTCCATTAACTGGGAAAACTACTCGTGTATCAATACACTTGCCCAACATTTCCTGGAATTCATTAATTCCAATGCCCTGGACTACCTTGTTCTTACCCCCCCCCCCATGAGAGGTAGCAACATCCTTGACCTGGTCATTACTAACATGGAAGACTGTTGCTCTACACCAATAGTCAACTCCTTCCTGGTTAGATCCGACCACAAACTAATCACCTTGGAAATCCACATCCCTCTCACCCCCCACCCCCGCAAAGGAAACCACCATGAAAAACTTCTCCAAAGCTAACTTTGGAGTCCTAAAAACAGAGGTGGCCAACTTCACTGCACCCATGCAAATGGAGAATAGTTGCATGACTGCCGAATCATGCACCAATGCACTGTACGAACACATACACAAATGTATGGATCTCACCATACCCAATAGAACCAAGACGCTGTCCTCCAAAAAAAGGAAGCCAATCTGTTGGTCCCCTGCTGTAAGCAAACTCTACAACAGGAGGAGGAAACTGATGTGGAATAAGGTGAAGTCCCAAGACTGGAAAAACTCCCTTATCTGCCTCAACAAAAAGTTGAGATCCCTCATCAATTCCTCTAAAGCTATCTATGAAAACAGAACTGCAGCAGATAGTAAAGACAACCACAAGGCCTTCTATAGTTATGTAAAGAATCTCCACGGCAATAGCCAGATTTGCTGTGAGCTACTGCACAATGATACCTCCTATACCGAGCCAACAGATATTGCCAATATACTGGCCGACAGATTTAGTGCCAACTTTACCCCCCCCCCAAGGGACCAGTCACAATACCAGTAGATTGCCAGGCACCCAGTATTACTGCTGCACAAGTTAAAACAGTACTGTCCAAGGCCAAGAATACAGCTTCTATGGGACCTGACAATATCCCTGGCTGTGCTCTACATGAACTACAGAGTGAACTGGCACCTCACCTGTGTGCCGTGTTCAATCACAGCCTCACCTCCGGCTTTGTCCCTACCGAATGGCACACTGCTACAGTCATCCTTTTCCACAAAGGAGGAGCGACTACAGATCCTGGGAACTATTACCCTGATGAGTCTGATATGCAAAGCTATGGAATGCATCATCTAATAAACAAGGATATAGGGAATCTCCATACTCTGAATCCCACAAAGTTTGGTTTTGTGAAGGATAAATCATGCCTGGTCAACTTCTTTGAGTCAGTCACCAGAGCTGTGGATGAAGCAAGGTGGGGTTCATACAGCCTACCTTGATCTGGCCAAGGCCTTTGATACCATTCCCCACTTAGGAATCATAGAAAATCTTACTAAGCAAGGCATCAACCCCTATATCACTAGGTGGGTTGCAAACTGGCTCACAGGTAGAATGAACAGTGTAAAAGTAGCTGACTCCGTCAGACTGCCGACCAGTCACGAGTGGAGTCCCGCAGGGTTCGATGCTGGGGCTCTCCTGTTTGGTATCTACTTCTCTGAAGTCTAGGCCAACACGAAGGGACTCTGGCTGACAAAGTTCGCAGACGATTATAAGTTGGGAGCTATTATTAACTCTCCAAGTGATGTTGACATCCTACAGAAAGGCCTCACTTAGACCAATGACTGGTGTCAGAACCATGGCCTTAAGCTCAATGCCAAAAAAATTTGTCATAATCCCCTTCGGGAAAAACTCGGTTCCCATGAATTACCACATTGATGGTAGTCCACTGAACACAGAAGACGCTATAAGAGACATGGGAACACAGGTTGACAGCAACCTCTCTTTTGATCACCACTTTGCCAGTGTGGTCAGAAAGTCCTTTTATGTGGCACATCTCATTGCTAAGGGTTTTGCATCAAGGAAGCAAAGGGTCATTGTCTCCCTCTATTCTTTCCTCATTAGGCCAATCATTGAGTACATTGCCTCATTTGGCATGTACTTCACTAAACGTCTGCAACAACTGGAGAGGCCACAAAAGTACCTCACAAGGAGGATCCTGGGCCTTAAACATTTCTCCTATATGGACAGACTAAAAAAAACTCCCAACTATTCTCTGTCTCATATTGCCTACTTAGAGGCAAGCTCTGCTTGACTTACAAAGCCATGTCTGACCCAGCTCTGTTAGAAATGCTACATCTGAAGAAATCCCAGTCCCTCCATACCACACGCTCCATTACCACAATCAACAGAACATGCTGGAGGGACAGGTTCATAACCCAGAGACTGCCCATGCTATGGAATAGACTTCCCATACATGTCAAGCAGAGCACCTCACTGGCCCTCTTCAAGAGAAATCGTGATGAGTGGATGGGAAATAGAACATTTACCCCAGGGATCACTCCAGTGGCTTTACTCGACAGAGGCACTGGGAACTAAGGTCGGGTGGCACAATGCCAGGGTAATCCTTTGGGCTAGGCTCGTAACGGGTCCAGGGCCATTAGCCCAGTACACACTATGAACCTGTGAACAGTTGATGTCCTTCTATTCCCATGTTGCAGTGTTATTACTGTGGGATCTTCTGCCTCAGGCGACCTGAATGTCAGCTCCTGTGCGAAAGCTTAAGCCTGGTTGCTGACAGTGCATGGGACTTCACACTTAGGGCCATAAACCAGGGCCCTTAAATGTGATGTATGCACACATAGACCTCAGAATTTCTCTGCCACAGTCAAACGTCAGATCGTTTGCTTCGCTCCATTGTCCTCAAGATATCGGTAACGATAAGTACCTTGTTGGGGAAACCTTTATTTTTGCTTGAGCTTTGGTTGTTGCTTGGTTTCTTACCAGTGTCTGCTAGAAAGGGGAAATGTAGGTGCTGACGTCAAATTCTGCACAAAGATACCCACGAACTTTGTTCTGTTTAGGCCAGGAACACAACCACACCACCTGCAGCCATCTGCCAGTCGTTCGTACCGAAAACCCTCCATAGTCGTCTGGCAGCCCAAAATCTATACCTCGAGAACCAGAGGTTAAAACGATTAGCCCTGCATATGGATCTGGAGTCTGCCATTGAGGCGGAGCCAGCTAAAAAGAAGGCCAAAGTTGCAAGGCCTACCACTTCTGCCCTTCTGTCGTCAGACGTCCCGCCAACCACTGACATAGGGGTTGAGGGACATCTGCTGGAAGCACCATCTTCAGCGATTTCCCTCGGGGAAGCCACTTTGGAAGCACTAGTGTGCACATCCTTGAAGGTTGTTTCGACATCTGCTATGACCAAGGTCGTGGGGGAATCACCAGACTCCACCGAACAACCATCTGCCGTCCAGGAATCCAAACCCTCACCCACAGGCCAGATCCTTGAAACTACTCCCTCTGTATCTGCTAAATCAACTCCTCTGAAAAGGAAGCAAAAAAGTAAACACTTGTCTGCTTCCTATGAGGAACAACCAGACTAGCACTTCTTCTCCCAGTGCTTGCTGCAGGCCTTTATGGCCCTTATGCCTTCAGCATCCACAGCTGCCTCATTGCCTATCCTCAGCCCCAGGCCAGCCTTACCTGTCTCCATCCATCCTACCCACACCCAGGAGGAAGACTCCTCCTCCTCTGATGAGTCGTTCACCTAATCCTCTTAAGTAGCTTCCCCTATGGACTATTACTCCCCAGATGAGGACTCCCTCCTGTGGACATTACCTTTGGGGAAACAATTATGAAAATGAGGGAATACTTCAAGTGGGATGCTGCTCAAATGACAGAAGTCCAAAAAAGGTATTTTGAGCTACTCTGGGTGGAATCGCCCTCCCCCTCGGCTATTCCTCCAGTGATTCCAGCCTACCTGGATGCTTATGCTTTTGCATCGGCTTCTAAGACACTAGAATCTCAACCTCCAGCTCCCAAGAGGACCTGACTGCTTTATAAGGTCACTGATGAGCACAAATTCCTGATAAATACCCCTTTGGCAGATCCTACAGTTATTGCAGTGGCCCCCTGACAAACAGTCCAGACTCGTACGTTCTACCCCCCCCCCCTCTTACCATCAGACAAGGATAGCAAGGTTATGGACGGGATGGGAAAAAAGGTATATACCTCTTGCACACTAGCCTTTAGGGCACTCAGTTACCAGACCCACATGGTCAGATATGCCCTAGATTTGGTTTTACAGGCTTCCTCTTTACTCTCCCCCTTGCCTGACTCCCCCAACAAGTCTCAGGTAGCATCTAAGCTGTCCCTGGCATCTCAGGTTACCAGACACACTATAAAGTGCAGCTATGATGCAGCTGAGGCCTCTGCAAGATCTGCAGCAACAGCTTCTGTTCTGCGCAGGTACTCCTGGCTTAGGCTACAGGCCTTGCCTGAAGATTTTAAAACCAAGATATTAGACATACCACTGGACAAACAAATTCCTGTTTGGCAAACAGTCAGCTGAACTGTTTAAAAGCCTCCAGGAAAAAAGTAAGGAGCTCCAGGACCTAAAACACTTACTGGTCTCTCCAGTTCTTAAATTTTACAGGAATTACCCTGCAAAAACTTCTTTTGTCTGGAGAGCCTGTGCTCCAACCCCCTCCACCACTTCCAGACCACGGAAAAGTCTACAACCACAAGCATCTACAACCACAAGCAACAAAAACTTCACCTCTCAAAAAACATCAAAAGCACACTACCATGGAAAGAACGATGCAAGGAAATTCTGTAAACATTTATTTCACGTTCTGGTACCTCGTCTTTTCGCCTTCAATGGAACAATTTACTACAAAAATTCACGTCCGTATATACCAAACATTGCAAGCAAATACATTCAATTAGTTAATTAATTAATCAATTGCATATCTAGTAATCACAGTTAGCTAATTTCCTTAAAGTGCAACCACATAGTGCAAATCCAAAACACTTTAAAAAGAACAGTGTATATACATCAAAATGAAATAAAAAGCAGTCACATCTATATTTTAAGAATGAATAGATGATTCATGTGTACAAATACATAAAAAGCATTTATAATTCATATATAAAAAAAAAAACTTTAAATTTATTTTGTTTTATTTTATACTTATTTCATACCATAAACGCCCATACCATGATCCTATAAATTAATGTACTCATGAAAAATCCATCTTAGCCCATCAATTGACCAAAACCATGAATTTATAAAAATAATCTGTTTAAATTGTGTCATAATTGATTTGAATTTTTAGATTAATTCTAATATTAATTTTAATATTACTATACTTATTCTTTGGTCCTACTAAATTAGTTTTTACAAAATTATGCCACTATCTAAATTCATTCCCATGGTGGTGTGCTTTTGATGTTTTTCGACAGAAAAGAGTCTAGGAAGACAACCCTCCCCATGGACAGCCCCCTCTCGGCCTTCCAACAGATAGCCCTTTCAAGACAGGAACAATAATGCTTGACTGCCTCAGCCATCTTCCCCTATCATCCTGCTTCTCTCAGTCTTCCCCTCTGGAAAAAAGTCACTTTAGACCACTGGGTCCTGGCAATAGTGAAAAAAGGATACTTCATGTCATGGCAGGAAAGACCTGTACCACAAGGCATCCCCTTCCCTCCAAAGAACCAACTTCACATAATCCCTCAGGTCATCCAAGACCTTCCCGCACAGGGGACCATAGAGCCTGTCCCCCCAGGCCAAGAAGTGAGAGGGTTTTACTCCAGGTTATTTCTGGTGCCAAAAAAGGACGGTCCCTGGAGACCCATTCTAAATCTATCCTTCTTGAACCTCTTTCTAAAGGTCCCCTCCTTCAGAATGCTATCTCTTCAAAACCTTCTTCCACTATTGCCACCCAAAGATTTCATGGCCACTTTGGACCTGAAGCCTACTGCAGAACAAAGGGCATTCAAATCTACCCCTACCTAGATGACATCCTCATCCTATCTGAAGGGGAAATCACTCTCAGAAATAATCTTCTCCTCTCCATGTCCGTGGTGTAAAGGTCTGTATTCACCCTCAACCTAGCAAAATCATCCTTCTCTCCAGCACAGGACAAAAGTTTCTTGAGCTGCAGAATAAGGACCGACTTGATGAAGGCCTTCCTCCTTCAGGACAAGGTGTCCTCCCTAAGCAGCCCCTTCCAGGACCTCCTCCGGGTCAACAACCTATCAGCCAGGCAGTTCATGCACTTCCTAGGCCTCATAGAGCCACAATTCCTATGCTGCCTCTTGACGGGCTGCACATCAAGTTCCAGTGGTACCTGCAAAATGTGTAGTCACAACACAGCCACCCCCTGGACTTTCAGGTACCCTTCTTACCATGCCTGAAAACAGAACTGAGGTGGTGGATCCAGCAAATGCAGCAAAACCCAGGCCTACCCCTGCAACCCACCACGCCAATACAATCCATGCATACAGATGCCTCAGATGTAGGCTGGGAGCAACTATGAGCAGCCTCAAGGTGCAGGCCCTATGGGAGCCCTCCCCCCAGAAAAAAGCACATCAACATAAGGGAGATGACTGCAGTTCACCTAGCCCTGCAGGTCTTTCTTGCCCTCATGCCACCTGGACCCCTACAAATCTTCACAGACAACACAACTGTGATGTGGTACATTAGCAAACTGGGGGGGGGGGGCAGGTCTGCAGGCTAGCAATGCAGGTTTGGGAGTTAGCCTCTCAGAACAACATATCACTGCAGGCAGTTTATATTCCATCCCAGGACAACCATCAGGCTGGTGTTCTCAGCAGATCATTCCCTCTGTATCATGAATGGATGTTGCACAGAGATGTCATCTTAGACATTGTCCACCAGTGGGGCACACCTCAAATAGATTTATTTGCGCCCCCCCCCCCCCAGAACAGACAATTACAACTTTTCTGCTCCAAGGATCCCCCCCCCCCCCACTACCCTGGAGAGTGGATGCCTTCACCATCTCTTAGAAGGGACAGTTCCTGTATGCCTTCCCTCCCCTCTGGCTCTCTCAGAGAAAGTCCTCCTAAAAATTAGGAGGAATAAGCCAAAAATATTGCTGGTGACTCCCTGTTGGCTAAGGCAGCATTGGATCCCCCTTCCTCAATCTCTTGCCAAGGGCAGTCACCACAGGTTGCCTCACAAGGTGGACCTGCTCACACAACAGAAGGGATCTTTGATTCACCCACACCTAGAGATTCTCTGCTTGACCCACTGGGTGATAAACTTCTGATCCCCTTCAGACACCACTACACTGAGGACATTCTATCTATCCTACAGGAGGCCAGGATACCCAATACTAGGAGGTCCTATGTTTCCAAATGGAAAAGGTTATTCAACTGGTGTTTCCAAAGGCAAAGTGACCCCCTCCAAGTGGATGTTCCTGTAGTCTTAGCCTGTGTGTGAGCTCATAAAGTCAGACCTATCATATTCATCAGTGCAGTTCTACTTACCGCCATATGTTCTTCGTGTTTCACTGTTGCAGTCATTACTTGTGGGTTATCCCTGCTGGATAGCCCTCAGCCGGCCTAAATACCGGCTGTTCAGGGACAGTGGCTGACGTCAGGTCATCGGGGCTATAAAGGGTGAAAGCCGACACCATTACATCAGTCTTTCTTGCAACGGAGCCCGAAGCAGAAGCAGTTTTGCGAGTGCGTCGGTCGGCCGTTGCCAGAGTGAGGAAAACCATCTAAAGTGAAGTACCCTGTTAGGGAACATTTTCTTGCTTTTAACTGATGTCCGAGAAAGTCAATAATTGCCTCAGTTGTGGAAAGCAGATCCACACAGAGACTTCCATTCTGTCTGCGTCACTTGTTTAGGCCCAGACCAAGATGTGCATTGGTGTCAGTTCTGTGCCCTGTTTAATGCTAAAACCATATGAAGAAGAGCTGAAATTGTAGCTAGGCATTTTAGTGAGTCTTTTTCTCAACACAATATGGCGTTGATCTCTCAGCCAGCTACTGACTGACTTAGAAAAAAGAAAGAAAAGGATAGAGATAGGCCTCTAAAAGTTAGGCCCTCTAACGATTCAGGTCAGAAGTTTTGTATTTTTCAACTCAGTGCTACAGCTGAACTCAGTGAGGCACCTTTGCAGCCCCTGACACCAGCCGAGGAACAATCGCAGACCTCTACAGAGACCCGTTCAGAGTCTGGTACACCACCGGAAACACCTCCCTCTGCCAGTATGTCACCACTTCCTCATGCAGTTGGGTCCGGAGCCACTTTTCAGGCACCGGCTTCCACTGAGACTCCATCAACTACCGAAAACAGACTCAAACCGACGACATCCCCGCCGGTTAAACTTACTTTGTGTAAGACTACTGACCCATCCAGGCTCAAGCCTAAGACTACTTCCAAAAAGGTCCCTACCCAAGGACACAGCCACTGACCTGGACCTAGCCAGCCTGCTCCTCTGTCACAGCAACTGCTCAGAATGGCAGAAGATTTGATTACTCTTATTAGGGGAAGCCATCACCATCCCCCCACCCCAGCCAGAAGAAAAAGGGACACCTCCCCTGGGGGCCCTGTCTGACTGGGAATCAGACGAATCTGTCCTTGAGGAGTCAGACACGGAAGACCAGCCCTTAGGAGCATTTGAGGACTATTACCCCATTCCATCGGCCTCCCCCGAGGACCTTTCTTTTGGGGAAACCTTAAATTCCCTCAGAGAACGCTTTCAGTGGGGGGCCCAAGGTTACCCCCAGTCTAAGAAGAGACTGAGAGAGTTCCTTGACCTGCCCCAGCATAAGCCTCTGGCCATTCTACCTATCTTGGATGTAGTGGAGGATGTTTTTCCTAGCATCTGCCCTTTCACCAGATTCTGCCCCCCCCCCCCCCCCAGCACCCAGGAAACCAGGCAGATATTACAGGGTACAAAACAACCACAAATATATTTTCAAGAACCCTACTACAGACCCTGAAATCATTACTCAAGGCCCTAAGGGAGCTAGGGCAAGCTCATCTAGAAATCCCATTCCAGCTGGCAAAGAAAGCAGAGCTTTAGACAGAATGAGAAAAAAGGTATACACTTCAGCCACTTTAGCTGTAAGAGCATTAAATTGTCAATTCCATATGCTCAAATTCCAGCAAAATCTCCTTGAACTGATTGAACAGAAATTATATTCCATTCCTGACAATAGTACTACTAGAGAATTAACAGACCTCATACAATCTAGCTCTCAGGTAGCCAAACACTCCTTGCATTGTGGTTTTGATGCCTTAGAAGCTTCTACCAGGGCTGCAGTCACAGGCTCAGTAATCAGAAGGTATGCCTGGTTAAGGGAGCAGCCTTTGCTTGACCAGATAAAATCCAAACTGCTAGATGCCCCTTAGATAAAGACCAGTTGTTTGGACCTAGCAGAGGAGGCCATGAAGAAAATGGAGGACAAAGCCAAGTCCATGCAAACTGTCAAGGACTTCTTACAGGTACAACCTCCCAGGTTCAGCACAAACTTCCCCACTAAACACT
This sequence comes from Protopterus annectens, assembly GCF_019279795.1. Taxonomy (NCBI): domain Eukaryota; kingdom Metazoa; phylum Chordata; order Ceratodontiformes; family Protopteridae; genus Protopterus; species Protopterus annectens. The sequence goes on along the minus strand of NC_056744.1, from coordinate 338,730,753 downwards.
GGTCCTTTCCCTCTCAGACAAAATGAGTCCAGAGAAAGGGACACAGAGACAGAACCCTAGATATCATTCCCATAGGTTGGTATTAGGCTATCGGCCCTAGGGCCTATACAAGCCTAGCCATACAATTCCCTGGCTATTTCTTCCCACACTGTTTACTTCCCTGGACCCCTGTCTAGCAGGGTGACTGACATGATCCCTGGGGTGAATTTCCTTTCTCCCATCCAGTCATCAAGGTTCCTTTTGAAGAGGGCCAAAGAGGTGCTCTGCTTGACATGTATGGGTAGTCTATTCCAGAGTCTGGGGAGTCTCTGGGTCTGAAACCTATCCCTCCAGCATGTTTTGATTATTGTGATGACAAGGTTTAGATCCCTGGAGCGTGTGACTCTGAGGGATTGGGATTTCTTTAAGTGTAGCATGTCCAACAGCTCTGGGTTTGACATGGCCTTGTATGTTAAGCAGAGATCCCCTCGGAGTAGACGATATGCGACAGAGTGTAGCTGGAGTTTTTTAAGGCGGTCAGCATAGGGCATCTGCTTTAGGCCTGTGATTCTTTTAGTGAGGTATTTCTGCAGCCTTTCCAGTTGTTACAGATGTCTTGAGAGGTACATACAAAAATGGGGCGCTGTATTCTATAATGGGTCTAATGAGGGATGAGTACAGTGGGACAATGACCTCCTTTTTTCTGGATGAAAAGCCCTTAGTGATGAGGTGTGCCACATAGAAGGATTTTCCTGACTGTTGTGGCGATCTGGTTATTGAAGGTGAGACCACTGTCCACCTGTGTCCCTAAGTCTCTTATCACACTTTTGGTGTTTAGTGTACTGCCACCTATGTGGTAATTCACGGGTACATGTTTTTTTTCCCAAAGGGGTTAACTATACATTTCTTGGCATTGAGCTCGAGCCCATGGCTTTGGCACCAAGCATCTCTTTCTGTAAGGCCCTTTTGTAGAGTATCCACATTTGGGGATTCAATAATGGCTCCCAGTTTGCAGTCATCTGCGAACTTTGATAGCCAGAGTCCCTTAGTGTTGGCCTGTACTTCAGAAAAGTAGATGCCATACAAGAGAGGTCCCAGGACTGAACCCTGAGGTACTCCACTTGTCACTTCTCTGGAGCTGGATTTGGAGTCAGCTACTTTTACAGTGTGGGTTCTGTCAGCCAACAAAGACCCAGGCAGTGGTCCACTGCTGCTCCCAGGCAAGGGAGTTCTAAACCAACTCCCTTCTCCAAGGACTCTCGATGACTCTCTCCCCTCAGCCCCTCCAGCAGGCTAGGAGGAAGACTTTCCCTCTTCCTAAAAAACTGGCAGGCCATCACCTCAGATCTGTGGGTCCAAAAAATTATTACCAGCGGGTACAGATTCTATTTAAGAGAAACCAAAAAGGTCAGGTTGCCCAGACGTCCCTGCAAATCAGAGGACAGAAGCTATTTGTCAGATCAGAAAGCTTCCTTATCAGGGTGCTGTAGAGCCGGTACCAAAGGAACAGACCGGAAAAGGATTTTATTCAAGACTGTTCCTGGTTCCCAGAAAAGGGGGCAGCTGGTGACCTATCCTAGACCCCTCCACCCTGAATCTGTCCCTCCTGGTTCCAAAATTAAAGATGCTGACTCTACGAAAACTACTATCTATGCTCCTGCCACAAGGCTGGCTAGTGACCCCTAGATCTGAAGGATGCCTACCTGCATATCCCTTTCAGACAGCCCTGCAGGAATTACCTAAGGTTCAGAGCAGGGTCCTAACATTTTCAGTTCTCTTCTCTGCCCTTTGACTTATCCACTGCTCCCAGAGTCTTTACCAAGTGCCTAGCTCCAGTCATTGCATTTTGCAGGCAGAAGGGCATACACATTTATCCCTATCTTGACAACTGCCTCATGCAGGCAGAAACCAAGATAAAACTTCTGCAGGACCTCTCCTTTGTGCAAACCCTACTAATCTCTCTGGGATTCACCATCAACTGGGAAAAGTCCTATCTACAGCCCACATGAAGGATTACTTTCCTGGACACCCTTTTAGACCCCTCAGCACAAATGGATGGTGCAGTCGTGCAGCGGTAGCATTGTCGTCTCACAGCAAGAGGTTCTCTGGTTCGATTCTCAGCTGGAGTGCCTTCTGTGTGGAGTCTGCATGTCCTCCCTGCGTTCGTGTGGGTTTTCTCCAGGTGCTCCGGTTCCCACCCATGTTACAAAGACATGCGTCTGTAACGTTTCTCCCTGGGCCTCTGCTGAAAATTGGCTTCATTCCAAGTCAGACTTTCCCAGTTAACAAATGTTAAATAAAAATAAAATAAATAAATGGCCTTCCTCCCCCCTCAGAAGCAGGCCTTCATACAGTCTTGCTTCACCAGTTTGGCACACAAAACCCACCTCACTGATAGAAAAATCCTGCAAGCCCTGGGATACATGTCCTTCTGCATCCTGCTGGTACCCCTTGCCAGGCTACACATGAGAAAATTGCAATGGTACCCAAGGAATCTCTGGTGCCAACACTCCCAGTCACTGGAACACCAATCCCCCCTCATTCCTTGTCTGGGGAAGGAGTTCCTATGGTGGTCCCGAGGCTTACAACCTGAACAAGGGTCTCCCCTTTGTCCTTCAGCCACATGGCCAAACCATAACCACAGATGCCTCAGACATTGCCTGGGGAGCTCACAGAAGAACACTGCGAACTCTGGCCTTTTGGGAACAGGAGGTTCAGGGTCTCCATATCAATCTGAAAGAAATGCTAACAGTGCACAGAGCAATTCTAACCTTACAAGAACATCTGTCACCAGGAGTCCTTTTAATCAAGACAGACAACACAACGGTCATGTGGTACATCAACAAGCAAGGGGGGCACCCATTCTTACCACCTCTGTTGTTAGCTATGAAAATCTGGCAGTCATCCTCAAACCTGGGACTGCACCTGATAGCACAATACCTTCCAGGGAAACAAAACACCATGGCAGTCCAATTAAGCAGACAACTCCTGCATCCCCACAAGTGGCAATTGCACAGGAAGACCTTCCTTCAGATCTGTCAAACCTGGGGGAAACCAGACAATGACCTTTTTGCCAGCTACTAGAACTGCCAGCTAACAAATTTTGCTCAAGAGAGCTTCACCCAGAAGCTTGGAGGCTGGATGCCCTCTCCTTTCATTGGGGCAGCCTGTTTCTGCCACTGCCTCTGATAACCAGGGTGCTGCTCAAGATCAGAGATGAAGGGCCAAGGGCCATCCTAATTGTCCGAGGCAGCACTGGTACCCCATGCTGCTCAGACTGAGCAGGTACCCTCCCATCCTCCTACCTCCCCCTCCACAGACCTTCTTACACAACAAAGAGGGAAACTACTGCACCCAGACCTGGCCACTCTCAAGTTAACCGCATGGTTCATTCCACAAAGGCAGAGAACACTGCAGCCCTCAGCAAGCAAGTATTAGACATTATTAAGGTGGCCCGGAGACACTGCACCGAGCAGGTGTTAAACATTATTAAGGAGGCCCGTAGACCCAGCACCAAACAAGTGTTAGACATTATTAAGGAGGCCCGTAGACCCAGCACCAAACAAGTGTTATACATTATTAAGGAGGCCAGTAGACCCAGCACCAAACAAGTTAGACATTATTAAGGAGGCCCATAGACCCGGCACCAGAAAATCTTATTCCGCAGAATGGAAAGGGTTCACCTGCTGGTGCAGCAGCAGAGGCACAGACAGCACCAATGCCTCCTTACCACTGGTTCTGGGCTACCTAGCAGAGCTTCTAGAAAAGGGGTTGTCTAACTCCTTTATCAAGACTCATGCTGTAGCTGTCTCAGCCTATGTCCAGGCGGAGCAGCCCTTGTTCTCTCAGCACCTCTTAAAATAGTTCCTCAGAGGTGTGGCTCACATTAGACCACCTAGAAGGCCACCTGCACCAGCTTGGGATCTAAACTTTGTTTTGGAAAAGTTGACTCTATGCCCTTTTGAACCAGCATCCTCAGCAGATATCAAGTACCCCTCTTGGAAAACTGCTCTATTGCTAGCCATCACTTCTGCCAAAAGGGCATCTGACCTCCAGGCCCTAATGGCCACTGAGCCCTTCATCATCTTCCATGCAGACAGGGTCTCTCTGAGAACCTCTCTTGAGACCCAACCCCGCCTTTATGCCTAAGGTGGTCTCTGATGTAACCCTCAACCAGACCATTCACCCTACCTACTCTCTTCCCAAAGCCTACCAATAAAGGAGAAAGAATTCTGCATACCTTGAATGTACACAGACAACTGAGATTTTACCTTGACAGGACCAAATCAGTCAGAAAATCTGACCAGCTCCTGGTTTCGTTCACCTCTGGGGCAGATGGGAAACCCATGACCAAGCAGACCATTTCCAAATGGATCTCTCATTGCATAAATTTCTGCTGTGCCTTCCATGGAAAGAGTCTTCCTAAATCCGTCAGGTCTCACTCCACTAGAGCAGCCTCTACTTCCACAGCCTTCTTGAGACGGGTTCCTACCAAGGATATCCTGGAGGTTGCTACATGGACATCTATCCACACTTTCACTAAGCACTACCAGCTGGCTACATTCTGCAAGACCAGGGTAGGATTTGCATCTGCAATCCTGCAGGGCATGCTAGCATTTCCATAACCTATATAACATGCCTCCACCCACTTCCTCAGCTTTGGGAATCTTCCCACAAGTGATGACTGCAACAGTGAAACACGAAGAACATAGTACAGTTGTGTACACTTACCATAAATGTAGATGTTCTAGTGTATTCACTGTTGCAGTCCTGTTTCCCTCCCACCTTCCCCCATTTTTATGTATTCTCTTAAGGGCTCCTGACTGTTGGGGAGCAAGAAAAACTGATGTAATGGCGTCAGCTGTCACCCTTTATAGCCCTGATGACCTGACATCAGCCATGTCCCTCAACAGCCAACGTGAGAGGGAAATTCTTTACTCTGGTACTCAGGCCGGCCAAGGGCTACCCTGCAGGGATAACCCACAAGTGATGACTGCAACAGTGAATACACTTGAACATCTGCATTTATGGTAAGTGTACCCAACTGTACTTTCTGCCTGCTTACCTCTGGACACACCACTACTTTCCAGATTGGATGTCATACTCTTTCTAAAAGGAGTTCTCCACATTAGGCCATCAAAGAAACCTATCCCTCCACCATGGGACCTAAACTACATACTAGAAAAACTCACAATTGCTCCCTTTGAGCCAGCTAGCTCTACCTCTCTGCATATGTGCACTTGGAAAACTGTCCTACTAGTAGCCCTTACCTCAGCCAAAAGGGTTTCAGAATTACAAGCACTAAGGGCATTCCCACCCTACACAATCTTCCACAAAGATAGGGTGACCCTGCGCACCAATCCATCCTTCATGCCTAAAGTGGGCAATGAGCTGTCAGTCAGTCTGTTCTCTTACCCACCTTCTTTCCTTCCCCAAAGAATGACAGTGAGAGAATACTCCATCCCTTGATGTCCACAGGCAATTAAGGTTCTATATGGACAAAACCAAAGCTATCAGAAAGTCCAATCAGCTCTTTGTGTCCTTTCACCCCAGGGTCTTGGGCAAGGCGGTGTCCAAACAAACTATCTTCTGCTGGAAAAGGAAAACTATGACTTTCTGCTACTCCTACCACTGAAACAATTACCTCATGGGGTCAGGGCAGACTGTACAAGAGCTGTGGCTTTTTCTGGGGCCTTCCTCAAAGGGCTGGACACAACTACTATTCTTGAGGCAGCCACGTGGTCCTCTCTGCATACCTTCGCCAAACATTACAAATTGGACCATATCTCCTGACCCAGAGCAGGATTTGTTAGGGCAATCCTGCGGGGATTCCTGGAATCTGCGTCTTCCTTCCACCACCTTTCCTCCTACTTGAGCTGTGGTACTCTCCCACAGTAAGAATACTGCAGTGTGGGAGGCAATTATTTACTTTATCTGACGTGAGTAAAAGGAAAATAAAGGAGTTCCCCAACGTGGTACTTCTCTTTCCGAAGACAACCTCTCTCTGGTGCAGACCAACCAACGCACTTTGCCTCCACTGAGGTAAGCAGATCCCACACAGTGACTTTCACTCACTCACCTGTTTAGACCCAGACCATGGCATCCCTAGTTGTCATTTTTGTGCTCATTTTAATATTAGGATTGAATTTTAGCTACCAGCCCATGTAAGAGTCATGGATTTTCATTTCAGGATTATTTCTTCTTTGGAGACTAAAAGATACATACAGTGAAGAAAGCAGACAAATACAAATTGACCTGTATAATTAGTTTGTAAGTAAATCCACTTGATGTGATGTAGTTAAATACTGAGCCTTTCTCTTGAATGGTCTCCCTTGAAAGTTAGCTCATCTTATACATTTCTCTTTTATTGTTTTTTACTCTCCTGTAATCTTTCTCCTAATTACTACTTGCAGTTTTTTTTTGCAGAGGTGCTGTTTTGATATTTTTCATTATAAATATACTTATGTTTTCATAGTATGTCAGAATTGCACTGCTTTGTTAGAGAGGTAGAGCATTTTATTTTGGTAAAAGCTGAGGTTAGGGGAAGGATGGAGTGGAAAGAATCACTAGAAAGTTCTAGGTTTAGACTGAGATGCTACGAAATTCAGGGGATTATGCAACATCTTGTTAAAGTATGATAAGGAGATAGAAAACTAGACTTTCAAAATCTGGTATTAGTTAAACTTCTAACTGAGGCAACAAAACTGGGAGAAAGTAAAAAAAAAATAGTAAGCCGGTTATGTAGGGGTCTAATAGAAGGGAGAAATCAAGTAATAGACAAATCCAGAGGTGGCAGGATCTCAATGGGCAAACAGTTTTTTTAAACAGTGGTGGAAAAATGTAGGGATCCAAGAATACAAAACTCCAACTCCTCGAACACAAAACTAGTAAAGGGTGAACGGAAACAATAAAAGCCGGCAACTATGAAAAAAATAAAGTTGCTTAAAGGTTCTTCACGTAAAACTGTTTAATGTGAGCGCTTTCGGCTAGAAAATAACCAGCCTTCTTCAGACAAAACAGTTAACAAGCAACAGACAAGTACATTTTATACTTAATTACACATTTTTCATTGAACATCCCAATTAGAGATTTAAAGCCACATTACATCAATGAAAAATGGGTGAAAAAACACCATAAAAACAATAAAAATAGTAAAGATAGTACAGAATAAGCAACCAAGCACCATACTACATTAATAAATTGTCTTAATATAAAAACCTTGTTCCAATAAGAACAAACCTTTTAAGATGAACTAATTTATATTTTTCATATATGTATATGTAAAAATAAATATAAAATTTATCCTATTCAGATCGATATGTTGATATTAATTATAGTGCAGCATTTAATACAAATAAATCCCCAACTTTATATTATGTTAAACATTATGACAAGCACAATGTTTAATTATGTCCACATCATACCACAATAATTTAACTATACTATAAATTTTCATAAGTAACCCAATCAGAAAATATATTATTAAATATATAAGTATATGAAATGTAAAATACCAAGTATCAAATATCTCGAGTTCAACCAACCCTATGTCCCAAAAGAATAAATTGCAAATAAACCAAGTAAATCAAATCAGAACAAATACATACATATCATCTTTTCAATGACAGCAGTTTAAGGATGCATTTAATGGATACATTCTCATTCAGACCTGGGAAAGTGTGAGCTCCCAACCTAATCTGCCATTTTAACTCATCTACTTCCAATTACACTTGCCATGGTCCCCCTCTAATACCTAATGTTCTTTGTTGCAGAATAGCAAATTTAAAATTGTGACCAGCATGATCAATCACATGCTTGGCAAGTGCGTTATTAACATCTCTTTTAATAATGGCATAATTGTGCTCATATATCCGTTGTTTTAGTTTCCTTTCTGTCTTGCCTGTATAGAATGCATTGCATTCATTACATACTGCTACATATGTTACTGCTGTACTTTCACAATTATATTTATAATTCAACTTAAAGATTTTATTATTGATAAAAACTTGGCTACCAACAATTATATATTTACATTGGGGGCACCTCCCACACTTAAACATTCCTATTTTATTCTGGCGTACAGTTCTCTTCTTTTCTAAAAGGGACTTCAGATTTTGCCCTCTCCTATAGGTAATCTTAGGTTCACAGCCCATTCTCTTTAGCAAATTTTCATTACCTTTTACAATAATCCAATTTTTATATAGTGCAGTTCTAACAAGAGCATGATCTGAAGAAAAAGTGGAAAGGAAACTGGTATGATGAATTATGTTCTGCTGGACCATTCCCAGTTGGTGTGAATTAACCATATTTAACTCGGGGCTTGTGTTATCTAACAAAATCTCAGCCCGGAGTTCTTCCTGGCTTGCTAACAACGGGCTGAAATGCCCAATGCTTCTTTTGTGAGTAACTTCATTCTTAATAGCCACTATAACATGAGGTGGATACCCTCTGTTAAGGAACATGGTTTCTAATAATTGACATTCTAAATCAAAATCTACATAATTTGTAATCATACGGGCAGCCCTAACCATTTGCCCTTTAACTACTGCCCTCTTTTGGTAATAAGGGTGATTACTTGAATAGTGAAGAAATGAATTTGAATATGTGGGTTTTCTGTAAATTTTACTTATATAACAAGATTTTAAATATCGAGAAAGCTAATGGACTTCTCACCTATAACATGGGTGAATTCCAAAAAAGTGGTGGTCTTAGAAATATTGTCAATAAATGTTGGTATCTGACCTATATCTCCTTTCCAAATACAGAACATGTCATCCTGGTACCTTGTGTACCAGGAGACATGATTCCTGAATAATGGATCTTTAAATAATAGATTGCGTTCCCAATATGCCATTACAGCATTTGCGAAACTACCACCACATGGGGAGCCCATCGCTACCCCCGATTTTTGTAAATAAGATTTACCCTCAAACATCATGAAATTATTATTCAAAACCAGTTCTAAGTGTCTCTATTAAGTTGATGGTGTTACTCTCCACTTCCTTAATAAGTAAGAATTCTCTAACCCACTCAATACCAGTTTTCTGGGGAATTACTGTATATAAATCCTTGATGTCTATTGTGAGAAAACATCCATTAGGCTGAAACTCGAGCTGACTAATGTTCTTCAAAAAGCCCCACAAATCTTTGCAGATTTGTGGCTCACTTTCCAGGTATGGTTTTAGAAGGGTATCTATATATTTGGCACACCCATATGTAATTGACCCACGCCCATCGACTATTGGTCTGAAGGGTGGGTCGATCAAAGATTTATGAATTTTTGGGGTGCCAAATAAAGCTGGAGTGACAGGTGCTAACATAGATAAATAATGATATAAATCTATGTCGATAGACCCTTCTAAAAACAAATCTTCCAAATCCGCTCTAATCTTAGTATATGCTCTATTAACTTCATTCAAAGAAACTTCTATGTATGCCACAGTATCAAGATGCTTACACATTTTGGCTACATAGACATTATAGTCCATGAAAACCAGACCTCCCCCCTTGTCTGGCTTCATGACACTGATGTCACATTCATTTAACAAGTTAATACAATCATTTTCTAGTGAATTTGTGTTATATGACAGTGTGTCCTTGTTGAAACCCATCTTTAATAGCTCTAAAGTCAGCTTCACACATTTTCTCAAATATAGTCAACTCCGGATGAACTGGTGGGTTAAACAAACTGGAAACTCTGGTAGAACGAACCATGCTTGAATTGTTGCCCATAAGCAAGTTTAAATTAAGCTTACGGACATACAATTTAAGATCAATAAGAGTACTAGCAATGTCCATTCTTTTACTCGGAACAAAAGTTAGCCCCTTCGAAAGAAATTCAATCATCTCTTGATGAAGGTCCAAAACGGTGTAATTAAATATTTTAAAATCACCGTTTGAACTAGTATGCATTCTTGGGCCGTGGTTCCCAAGATCTACACATACTATCTCCTCCTCTGTTTCCTTTTGTTTTTCCCTTGTGGTCGATTCTGGTTGTACTGCCGGTTGCTGTTTCGGGCATTGTTGTTGGACTGAAAAACCTGTTGGTTAGATTCACCTCCCCTACCATTAGGATTTCCAGATTGATTGTTTGAATAGTTAATATTGTTATTGTTGCTGTTATAACTGTGCCCTGAACTATTATTACTACGATTACTGTTAAGCCTTTCACTCTGCCTAAGTGGCTGATTAACTCTGTTATCAACCGCAGGGCTTGAGTTAAGTGGTGCAACTGTTCCATTCTCATTGTTCATGTTATTGCCAACCCCCAGATCATTAACTTGCAAAAAAGATGTATTAAAAGATGTATTTGTGGGGTGGCTTAGGATAAGCTTGTTTTTTAGAATAATCGTTGGTGTCAACAATCTTTTTCCTTTTGGTTATTAAAAATTTATTTATTGCTGTTTCAATACTGGCATAAATTCTACAATATTCGAATTTATACCTAGGAAAGTCATTGTGGTTTTTAATAAGGTGGTCTAACATTTCCAACTCAGTCTTTAATGCACAAATGTCTGTATTATAAAAGTTAATAAGGGCTTGCAGAAATTCTAAACCTTGACGGTCAAACAGTTCGATAAGTTCCTGGTGAAAAACCGAACCGTTAATCAGTCCTGCTGGTTACCGCCATTGCCTGAGCCCTTTAGGAATTATTTTCATGGTAATGCACTCCTGCAAGTAGGAAACTTCAAGCTGAAGTTTCCTACATTTATATAATTTAATATCAAAGTCATTAATTTTATTCAAAAGATTGTTAGTCTCCTGTTCATCAATAACGTCAGGAGAGTTACCATGTTCACATGCGCTATTAAAAAAATTGTTGTTGTTCATAAATGCTGCAATAGAAGGAATGTTAGTACCTTGATCAATCAAACCTTCTCCGCTTGCTCCCGACACAAGGTTCCTTTGAACTTCCGTCTGGTTCCTGTTAACTGGGCTAGAAACAGCTACTTCCACATCCGAACTGTTGGAAGTACCTGCTACCACGCCTTCCGTAGCTCTTCTGCCGTTGCTGTTACCCGGTCTGGGTGGTGTCCTATTCAAACCAATAAGTGTCAAGTTCTGTGAAACGCCTGGTTGCTTATTAGAAAAACTAACTTCTTTTACTTTAAAAGCAGGTAAAGCTTCAACTTTTTGTGTCAACGAACCCACTCGCCCTAGTAGGACCTCCACTAAGGCGGTAAGATTACCAATAGCGTTTTCTTGTCCGCTTTCATTAGTACTGCTTTCCGTAGTATCTTCCTGGGAAAACAGCGTTGCCGCTCCATTACCGTTCGCCATAGAAACAACATAAAACTCCAACTCCTCGAACACAAAACTAGTAAAGGGTGAACGGAAACAATAAAAGCCGGCAACTATGAAAAAAATAAAGTTGCTTAAAGGTTCTTCACGTAAAACTGTTTAATGTGAGCGCTTTCGGCTAGAAAATAACCAGCCTTCTTCAGACAAAACAGTTAACAAGCAACAGACAAGTACATTTTATACTTAATTACACATTTTTCATTGAACATCCCAATTAGAGATTTAATGCCACATTACATCAACGAAAAATGGGTGAAAAAACACCATAAAAACAATAAAAATAATAAAAATAGTAAAGATAGTACAGAATAAGCAACCAAGCACCATACTACATTAATAAATTGTCTTAATATAAAAACCTTGTTCCAATAAGAACAAACCTTTTAAGATGAACTAATTTATATTTTTCATATATGTATATGTAAAAATAAATATAAAAGTTATCCTATTCAGATCGATATGTTGATATTAATTATAGTGCAGCATTTAATACAAATAAATCCCCAACTTTATATTATGTTAAACATTATGACAAACACAATGTTTAATTATGTCCACATCATACCACAATAACTTAACTATACTATACATTTTCATAAGTAACCCAATCAGAAAATATATTATTAAAATAAAAAATTATTAAAAGAGATGTTAATAACGCACTTGCCAAGCATGTGATTGATCATGCTGGTCACAGTTTTAAATGTGCTATTCTGCAACAAAGAACATTAGGTGTTAGAGGGGGACCATGGCAAGTGTAATTGGAAGTAGATGAGTTAAAATGGCAGATTAGGTTGGGAGCTCACACTTTCCCAGGTCTGAATGAGAATGTATCCATTAAATGCATCCTTAAACTGCTGTCATTGAAAAGATGATATGTATGTATTTGTTCTGATTTGATTTACTTGGTTTATTTGCAATTTATTCTTTTGGGACATAGGGTTGGTTGAACTCGATATATTTGATACTTGGTATTTTATATTTCATATACTTATATATTTAATAATATATTTTCTGATTGGGTTACTTATGAAAATGTATAGTTAAATTATTGTGGTATGATGTAGACATAATTAAACATTGTGCTTGTCATAATGTTTAACATAATATAAAGTTGGGGATTTTTTTTGTATTAAATGCTGCACTATAATTAATATCAACATATCGATCTGAATAGGATAAATTTTATATTTATTTTTACATATACATATATGAAAAATATAAATTAGTTCATCTTAAAAGGTTTGTTCTTATTGGAACAAGGTTTTTATATTAAGACAATTTATTAATGTAGTATGGTGCTTGGTTGCTTATTCTGTACTATCTTTACTATTTTTATTGTTTTTATGGTGTTTTTTCACTCATTTTTCGTTGATGTAATGTGGCTTTAAATCTCTAATTGGGATGTTCAATGAAAAATGTGTAATTAAGTATAAAATGTGCTTGTCTGTTGCTTGTTAACTGTTTTGTCTGAAGAAGGCTGCTTATTTTCTAGCCAAAAGCGCTCACATTAAACAGTTTTACGTGAAGAACCTTTAAGCAACTTTATTTTTTTCATAGTTGCCGGCTTTTATTGTTTCCGTTCACCCTTTACTAGTTTTGGGATCCAAGAATAGCAACCAAAGCAAGGAAATTCAAGATGTTTGCGTGTCTGTCACTCTACAAGTATTTTTTTCACTAGATAAATTAAATAAAATGTTTCCAAGAATGAGTTTGAATCGATGGAGATGTGCACAAAATCAAAGGGGGACTGGAAACACATATATTGGAGTTCCCCAATTGGGCTTGTGGGAACTTACTGGAAAATATTAGGGCATGATTGGCAGTTGTGAGAACGTAATTTTTATGTAAGGGTAAGTGAGAAGTCTTAAATGTGGAGGTGAAAATGACATTAATATTACTACTTGCAAAGAAATTTATAGTAAGGAATTGGAAGAAGGAGCTAGAACCAAGGATAAATGAACTGATTAAATCAGTGAATAATTTAAGAGAATTAGAAGGGAAGAGGTTTAAGAATGTGTCTAGCAGTGCACTTAGAAGGAAATGAAAAATTTGAGAGGACAAGGCAAGAATGAGGCAAGGGTAATCTTATATTGGATTCAACTAGACAGGATGTAATATCGAAGTCTGTAGGGCAATTCATGTATTCTGAGATTGTGTCTAGGACTTTTTAACAGCTATAAAAAATATCAATATTTTATTTTATTTTATTTTATTTTACATTTGTTAACCGAGCTAGTCCAACTGGATACATGTCCATTTTCAGTAGAGGCCCAGGGAGAAAAGCTCCAAGTTGCAAGACAGGTGTATAATACATATTAAAATCATATACAATACAGACAACATATAATACAAAAAAGAATTGCTACATGACATTAAAAATATAGAGTTAGTCATCTAAAGTATAAAAAATTTACAAACGGCACTGAAAGGAAGATGAATAGAAGTATTCACCTTGATAACTAGAATTCAGGAAAGACAATGTTGGAAATTGATAGAGGTAGGTTAGCTTAGAGAGTAGGTCCAAGCCTAGCTGTGAATAAAAGTTATATGTTTTGATGGTAACAGTAACAGATAGTATGTATGCACCAGTTAGCCAGGGTTGGTACAAGAGCATAACCAGTGGTTAGAGAGGAAATCTTTTAGATTAGTTTTGAATAGTGGGAGAGAGGTCAGGGTTATAAGATTTTGTGGTAAGTGATTCCATATTTTACCGACTGAATTAGAGAATATGGAGTCTCCTGCTAAATTATTTGAAAAGGAAGTGTGCATCAGCATTTTGTTAGAGGAGCGTAGATTCCTCAAGTTGTTATATGGTGTTATGAGGGTAGAGAGAATTGGGGTATTGTTTGGTTGGTGAAGGACTTTATGGGCAATTATAAGTTGGTTATATTGTAATAGGTGAGGTAATTCAAGCCAGCCTAGATGTTTTAGATTCTGACAGTGATGAGTCCTGTATGGAGAGTTAGTAGCGAATCTGGCAATATTATTGTATGATCTAGTTAGTTTGTTGAGATTATTTTTGGACAGATTGGTATATATGGGGGAAGCATATAATAGGGTAGAGATTAAGTGGGTTCTAGCTATTGTGGTTCAGGCTAGTGGTGTCAGGAAATGTTTGATTCTATAGAGGGATCCAAGTTTTTTGTTAGTAGTTTTTATTGTATTGTTTATGTGAGTGTCGAACTTTAGTTGATTATCAGTTGTAATACCTAGGAGTTTGGTGGTGGGGTCAGGAGAGATAATGGTACCATTGTTGGATGTAAGTGTGAAATGAAGAGGGGGAGAGATGTGAGTGGGTGTAAAGAGCAATAATTTGTTTTTTTTTAGGGTTGAGGAGAAGACAGTGGTTGGAGAACCATTGTTCTATAGTGGTGAAGGATTTTTGTGTGAGAGAATGAAGTTCAGCTTGGGATGGAGCTGAACAAATGATTGTAGAATCATCAGCATATTGAATGCAGGTAGAGAGTGGGATAGCGAGATGGTCATTTATAAAAATGGAAAATAGTAGTGGACCTAAGATAGATCCCTGTGGGACACCTGGGGAGGTGGGTAGGAGGTCTGAAAGATGGTTTTGCCAGAGAACAGCTTGTTTTTGGTTATCCAGGTATGATGTAAACCAATTCATAGCAGAATTATCAAGAGATAGTGACTTTAGTAGGTGGAGGAGAAGTTGATGGTTGACCATGTCGAAGGCTTTAGATAGGTCTACAAAGAATGCTGAGGAGAGAATATTATTATTGCGATTTTTGTTGATGCAGTTGGTAAAAGGATAGCAAGGCTGAGGTGGTACTGTGGAAAGGACGGAAACCATGTTGACAGTTAGCTAACAGATTATAGTGGAGTAAGTGGGTTATTAATTGTTTGTGGATACATTTCTCCATTATTTTAGCAAGTGGAGATAGTAGGGCTATGGGACGATAGAGTAGTCAGTGGAGTCACCACCTTTGTGAAGAGGAATAATGTGTGAGATTTTCCAAATTGATGGGATAGTGCCTTCTATTATGGTTCTATTGATCAATATGGAGATTGGGTAGGCAATGGCTAAGGCTCCTAGTCGGAGATATTCTGCTGGTAATTTATCAGCTGAAGGGGTAGTAGGTTTTAATTTTTGCAGTAAGGAAGAGATATAGGAGGTGGGTATAGGTTCAAGGTGGAAAGGGGGAGGAATGGAGCTTGTGCTGGGCAAGTTAGAGGTATCAGGGTTTTGTTGGTTTGCTAGATTTAGTACAGCAGAAGTAAAAAAAGTGTTAAAAGCATTTGCTATTTGTGTTGGACAGTCAGGGTTGGAGCCTAGTGGATTGGGTGTGGCTACTTTACCTGGGGATAGAAGTTTGTTTATAGTAGACCAGACCTTTTGTGGTTGCTGAAGAGATTTTTGAAGTTGGATATAAAAGTTCTTTTTGTCTTGTAGGACAGCTTTTTTTGTTATGTTTCTTTGTTGCCTAAAGGTTTGGTGATCAATTTTGTCTTTTTTGGTACGCCATTTAGTCCAAGATTTGTTCCTGCTAAGGATTAGCTTCTTAGTCTGATTTGTGAGCCATGGTGCTGGTTTAGTTTTCATTCGTATGGAACGCAATGGGGCATGATGGTCTAGGATTGCTAGGAAAGTAGAATTGAAATAAGTTACTGCTTCATTTATTGGGAGGGACTTAAGTGGTGACCAGTTATATTGTTTAAGTTCGGTAAGGAACAGTTCTTGGTCAAAATGTTTTTTGCTACGGGCAGGTCTGACTAGTGTAGAGATATTTACATTTGTTTTATGTCTGATTATATATATTAGAGAGTGATCACTAAGGTCATCTGGAAGGGTTCCTGTCGTGTAGTTTTGCTGTGGATAATTTGTTAGTATCTAATCCAGGATGCTTTCTTTATTATTAAGTTTATTTGTTCTAGTTACAGAGTTTATAGCTTGTGTGAAGCCATACAGATTGATCAGAGTGGAAGGATTGATATTGTTACATGAATTCCAGTCGATAACATTTCTGTCAAAGTACTGATGTTCATCGTGTTTCACTGTTGCAGTCATTACTCTTGGGTTATCCTGCTGGCAGGCTACCCGCAGTCGGCCTGAATTCCAAAGTCTTGGTCCGGCGTCGGTTGCTGTCGCCTCTTCCCTGACGTCAGTGCGCCAGGGGTATAAAAGATGCAGCCGACGCCATTTTCTTCAGTCTTTCTTGCCGCGCGGTGCCCGAAGCAGAAGCAGTTCGCGAGTACTGGTCGGCCGACTCCTGAGATTTTCGTGTTGGAATTTCAGATCCGAAGTCTTCATTTAAAGCTAAGTACCCCATTGGGGAAACTTTTTTTCTTGTTCCAGACCGATGTCAGAAAAAGTTAATAATTGTATTTCTTGTGGGAAGCAAATACCTCATAAGGACTTCCATTCTTATTGTATTCCTTGCCTATGCCCTGATCACGATGTAGCTAATTGTAGATTTTCTGCAAGATTTAACCAACGCAGTATTAAGCTTCGGTACGATTTTGCTTTTCATTACTTTGGCCGAAGGTTTAATTACAAGATGTCGTCGGATAGCCATCCGACTACCGCAGTTCACAAGAAACAAAAGGAAAAGGACAGGCATCCGAGGTCCAAAACTGACGATGAGGCTTCTTCTAAGCCAGTCACTGGTTCGCTGGTTCTCAGTGAGGCCCTTTTGCAGCCCCTGACACCCGCTACCTCAGAGCCGCAGGCCGCTTCTGACTCCCACGTGGAGCAGACTAGGCCTCTGGAAACTCAAGGTATTGGACACTTGGAAAATATTCCCTCAGATGGGTCCAGAGCCGCTAAGCTGGCATCGGCTTCTGAGGGTGTTTTCAGGCCTGCACAGTTATATATAAAACCGACTACAACTCCAAAGACAAAAAACTAAAGCACCACTAAAGACAAAGAAACAAGTACAGCAAACCCATGGACAGGCCTCCATGCCTAAAAAACAGATGCTCAAAATGGCCGAAGACCTAATTACTTTGATCAGGGGTTCCAATCCCTCTCCTGAGAAGAGGCCTAGGCAAGGGACAGAATATGAATCTTCAGATCAGGTTTCCATTTCCTCTGGTTCCTCTTCTAACCAAGAATACTCCCTCCCTCCCTATGAGGATTCCGATGCTGAAGAATCTATCCCTTCAGCCTCCTCTCCTGAGGATTTTTCCTTTGGGGAAGCCCTGCATACCATGAGGGAGCACTTCCACTGGGAGAGCCAGGACTACTCAGAATCTAAGGAAAGGCTTAGAGAGTTTCTTTTACTACCTCAGCACAGGCCTCTTGCTATTCCTCCTGTTTTAGACATTGTAGATGATGTATTTTCAGAGTCCGGCCTGTCCCCTGACTCTTTACCCCCTGCACCTGTTAAGCCAGACAGATACTACAGGGTTCCAGACTCATAAATTTCTTTATAAAAACCCTGCTGCTGACCCAGAAACTATTTCTCAGGGTCCCAAAGGGGTCAAGGCTTCCACTGCAAAAACCCTATCCCCTCTGATAGGGATTCAAGGGCCCTGGACAGATGGGGGAAAAAGATTTACACTTCTGCTACCTTGGCTGTGAGGGCTTTAAATTGTCAATTTTATATGCTTAAATATCAGCAATACTTATTTTCACTACTTAAACAGAAAATGTTAGCAAATTCTGAATGTGCAGAAAACAAAGAAATGCAGGATTTATTGCATGCAACTGAACAAGTGGGAAAGCATACTTTGCAGTGTGGTTTTGATTCTCTGGAGGCCTCTTACAGGGCCGCTGTTACGGGTTCTGTCATTAGGCGACATGCTTGGTTAAAGGAACAGAATCTGCCTGATCATGTTAAAGCAAAATTATACGATGCTCCATTACAGCATGATACTGTGTTTGGTGTTAAAGCAGAAGAGGTGTTGAAGAAAATGGAGGACAAAGCAAAATCTATGCAGACAGTTAAGGATTTCTTTCAGGTACAGCCACCCAGATTTAGCAGGAACTGGCCTACAAAGAATTGGTCCTTTCCAGTTTCAGACGGGCCACAAAGAGGCAGATACAGATGCCCTAGAGGCAGATCCCAGCCCCAAGGCTCATACAGGCCTAAACAATGGGGTGCTCCTACCTCCAAAAGCGGAGAAGACAAATCACAGCCATACAGGAAACAGGCCCAATGACTTTCCTCTGCCAGAACCAAGCATTTATCTTTTGGCAACCCCCTTAGGGGGAAAACTAGCACTTTTTTCACAAAATTGGCACATGATCACCCAGGACAAATGGGTCTTAAACATAGCGTCTCAGGGCTACAGGTTCCACTTTCACACCCTGCCAAGGGCAAAAGGAAATCCAGACCTGCCTTACAATCAATGGGCAGAGGCCTGTCACCACATGGACATGAGAGGGCCATTCAGCGAGTACCACAACTAGAACAGGGACAAGGTTTTTACTCAAGACTTTTCTTGGTGCCCAGAAAGGACAAAGTCTGGAGGCCAATACTGGACCTGTCTATTCTAAACACATTTCAGGACATTCCAAAATTCAAAATGTTGACTCTGCAGCAGCTACTGCCTATGCTGGGCAAGAAGGCTTGGCTCGTAACTTTCAACCTAAAAGAGGCATACCTAGAAGATACCTCAGATTCATAGCTGGCTCAATGCACTACCAATTCTCTGCACTGCCCTTTGGCTTATCTACTGCGCTCAGGGTCTACACAAAATGCCTGGCACCAGTAATTGCATTTTGCAGGCAAAGGAATTCAAATATATCCTTACTTGGACAACTGCCTTATTCAAGCAGAGAACAAAGACATTCTACTAAAGCATATGGCGTTTGTAAAAAGATTACTAATTTGCCTAGGGTACACAGTAAACGAAAAGAAATCAAAACTAGTACCCTCTCAAGAGATAAAATTCCTGGGTGCAAGCTTAAATACAACTGCCCAGATGGCTTGTCTCATGCCAGACAAACAAAGGCAACTGACTTCTTACTTCAAAATGTTGGCAACAAAGACCCAGTTATCTGCAAGAAAAATTCTGCAGGCTTTGGGCTTCATGGCATCCTGCATTCTGTTAATTCCATATGCCAGACTGCATATGAGGAAACTACAGTGGTATCTAAAAAGTGTTTGGACTTAACATTTCCACAGCCTGGAAACATTAATTACCCTCATTCCCTGCCTGCAACAGGTGTTTCGATGGTGCGCACAGGCCTGTCACCACAGCAAGGGGACAGCCATTCACTTTACCCACAGCCAGGCAGACACTAACAACGGATGCATCAGATTATGCCTGGGAGGCCCACATGGCAGGAAAATGTATTCAGGGCACATGGCCCCCAAGCCAGATGCATCTTCATATCAATCAAAAAGAGATGTTAGCTGTTCAGAATGCCCTGACAGCTTTCAAGGATCTACTTCATCCAGGACAACTACTGATAAAGATGGACAGTACTACAGTCATGTAGTACATAAACAAGCAGGTGGGCACACATTCCTACCCCCTCTGCAGACAAGCCATGACTTTGTGGGACACAGCATTGGCTTATGAAGTTCACCTGCAAGCACAATTCCTGCCAGGAAAAATAAATACTCTGGCAGACGAACTAAGCAGAAACCTCATGGATCCCCATGAGTGGAAACTCAATCCACAAGTCTTCAGCATGATAACAAGGAAATGGGAATGCCCAGATATAGATCTATTTGCTTCCCTTCACAACTGCCAACTACAGAGATTCTGCACAAGGACTTATCACACGCAAGCATGGAAAGTGGATGCCCTATCCTTCAGCTGGAAAAACCTAACAGTATATGCCTTTCCTCCACTACCTCTCCTCCCCAAGGTACTCCTAAAGGTCAGACAAGAGAAGCCAAAAATGATACTGATTGCCCCAGAATGGCCACGCCAGCACTGGTACCCAATCCTAAAGAACTTGTCTCAAGGTCCAGCCTGGATATTGCCCCAAACTTCTCACTTACTGACCCAACAAAACAATCAGATCCTGCACAGCCAACTCAGGACTTTAAATCTGGCAGCATGGCGGATAATGTAGCCATTCAGAACACTCCTCTCTCCAAAGCTGTAATGGATGTTATTTTGGAGGCCAGGAGGCCCAGTACCAGAAAATCTTATGCAGAAAAATGGAAGAGATTATGTGCTTGGAACCAGAAACAAGGAATTGACACTTTTGTATCAAATATTCCTCAGAATTTACAATGCCTAACTGAGATGCTGGACAAAGGCCTATCCTTTTCATCAATTAAGATTCATGCCTCTGCCATTTCAGCCCATTACAATACGGAACCACCTATCTTTTCTCATCCTTTAATAAGACAGTACCTCAGAGGGGCCAAAAACATAAGACCTCCAAGGAGAGCACCAATACCTGCATGGGACCTCAATTATGTATTGGAAAAACTCACTCTGCTTCCTTTTGATCCAGCCTCAACAGCTGATATAAAATTCTTATCCTGGAAAACAGCTTTGCTCCTAGCAATAACCTCTGCAAGACGAGTCTCGGAGTTACAGGCACTCATGGCTGTGGAACCTTTTATCATTTTCCATCCAGACAGAGTTTCTCTGAGGATGAACCCTACATTTATGCCTATGGTGGTGTCCAGTGTGGCCCTTAACCAAACCATTCACTTGCCTACCTTTTATCCAAACCCACAGAACAAGAGTGAGAGACTTCTGCATTCTTTGGATGTACACAGACAGCTACGCTTCTACTTGGACAGAACTAAAGCTTTCAGAAAGACTAAGCAACATTTAGTGGCATATGCTGCAGGATCACAAGGAAAGGCTATCTCAAAACACTGTTTCAAAATGGATAGGCCATTGCATTATTTTCTGCTACTCACAGCATGGCATATCAGTGCCTAAGGGCATTAGGCCACATTCAACCAGAGCAGCAGCCACTTCAGCAGCCTTCCTCAGAGGTGTACCAACCAAAGACATCTTAGAGGCTGCAACTTGGAGTTCAGTGCACACTTTTACAAAGCACTACCACTTACCTCCCTACTCTAAATCCAGAGCAGGCTTTGCCACTGCAGTTCTGCAGGGCCTCTTAGCCTCTCCTAATCCTATTTAGCCCAGCCACCCATCCTCAGCTTTGAGATTCAACCCAAGAGTAATGACTGCAACAGTGAAACATGATGAACATAGTACAGTTGTGTACCTACCATAAATGTAGATGTTCAAGTGTATTCACTGTTGCAGTCCAGGTTACCCTCCCTTCATCCCCCTTTCTTTTGCTGGGTCTTATCTGTACTTCTCTATTCTATACAACCTATGTGGTGTATTTGCTTGTAGATGAAGAAAATGTTTACTTTAGTGCATGCATGTTTATTGGCATAATTTATTTAGCCTACCCTTTTGGGGGCACCTGACATCTGGAGCAAGAAAAACTGAAGAAAATGGCGTCGGCTGCATCTTTTATACCCCTGCCGCACTGACGTCAAGGAAGAGGTGACAGCAACCGATGCTGGAATTCAGGCCGACTGCGGGTAGCCAGCCAGCAGGATAACCCAAGAGTAATGACTGCAACAGTGAATACACTTGAACATCTACATTTATGGTAGGTACACAACTGTACTTTTTCTGATGCGTTTCTTTGTTACATGCAGGACATTTCTGTTATTTTCTTGTTAGAAACTTCTCTTCCGTTGCCTGCTTGGAACCAAGAGCAGCACAGCTAGATATATTGAAGGATTTGTTTGTTCAAGTCGCAACAAAGTAGCATAATTACCATTTCTTATCTTAAGCCACTGGGAACCAGACGTCGATTTGCTAAACTGTAACTGAAAATGTGATTCCCTGTGAATAGGTAAAATTTCAGCTGCTTGTTCCTATTCTCCACCTCCGTTGTGTACCTCTTTGGTGATTGGACCCAGTACTCGAACCGTAGTCTCCTAGGTTGCATTTAGGGCTCTGCTGTCTGTACTGTGGAGTAGTTCTTGCTCCTGACAGTGGTAATAACAGTTTACTATTAAAATTGTGAAAGGAGATACTCCGCAGATGGGAAACTCGAAACATGGATGTTTGAATTTCCATCTTGCTGACCATCTCCTTGTCGAAAGTTCATATCCGTGAATTCACTGTGAATTTGCTGATATGAACTCGTAGTACTGTACTGAGATCACGGTACAGTGCGATTTGGGAAATCATCCCTTTCCTCACCGTAGTGCGATCTTGGAGTTGGAATATGTAATTAGCAAGGGGGAGTGCAGGGTGGCTTGTCCCCCTGCAAAAACATGATGTGAGGTCTAGCAGTTTAGTTTACCCACACTGCTACACAGACATCACGTGATGTGTTTGATTTTAATGTAGAATATGCTGAATTCGTTCTCCTGATTCGACAATGTGATGTGTTGCATGTTTTTTTTTCATACTTTTTATTCGGTATTCTGATCTGAAATTTAGATATTTTTCGAAATAATGATAGTAAACTGGTGACAACATCATGGGTGTGCTGCATACAAGCTCTGAGACTGGATCTGATCATTTCACTACCAACCATCTTTCTGAATCTTTGCACTGAGAGATTACTGACTTACATCGATGAATCCAGACTCCATGAGCATTGATGAAGCAGTCAGTTACTGTTTCTACATAATGTAAACCATTTCTGTCCTGTTAAAGATGTGCTGTTTGAGTCCTTTTAAAATATGTCAGGGCACCTTGTTTTGCAACTTCTCCAGTTGTTCACTGATGTAGGGAAGGACCAACTGGATCACTGTAGAAGAAGATAAGCCTCCTCAGTACAAGACCCTGAGATGCCTCAGAGTTGTATATTTAAGTTAGGGCATGCTGGGAACTATGCTATCTGCACATGGTAGGTGAGAGAGGTCTTTGTTGTGCACTAAAACGTGTACCTAAATTATTGTGGTAATGTTTTTCTTGGATGAAATAGCGTTCTTACAATAATTTGGGTAATGGTTGTCCTAGACCTACATTGCTGTACGGCGTTAGTGTTTTACTGTAATGGATGCTTCATTTTGGAGTATTTTCTGTGTTGCTTTAAATGACATATCCACAGAATGTCCTGTGTAACCTATTTATTTTTGATACTTGCAAGGGATAGAGTTAAGTAGATTGTGTGGAAAGCTATAAAAAGAAGAGGACTCGTAAATAATTCAGATCTAAAGGAGTTAATATATAAGGAGGAGTGTGATTCCCTACTGAGGCTATTACAAGATCTTTCTCTGGTCAGAAAGTGCATTCCAGTGGCTGAGTGGAACCCAATAAGCCAGCGTGTTTAATACCTTATTTATAAAACAGTTTTCAAATGTGGGAAAGGTTTACAGTGCATATTTTCTTGACTAGATTTTGACACTCAAAGTTGCCATTTGCTGCATGCAAGAGTGGAAGTCCATCATTTTAGTTTTGCTGTTCATCTTGTCTTGGAATTGTAATCCACAGAAGTTCCCACAAAACATGAGTAATCAAAGTAGTAGTTCTTGACCCCGAGTTGCTATGAAGGAAGAGGAGAATAAAAAATGAGATGTAGAAGCAACAACACCATATGTGGAGATAGGGTGGGCAAAAGTCATCTCAAGAAACTGTTATTAAAAAGTTATTTCAGCAGTGCACAGTGGGCCAGGTCATGATTTTGTATGTAGTCCACTATCATGGCCTTTGCCAGTTAGAGGAAATTTAAATTCACGGTTGCACTCTTGAAAAACAGTTGTTCTGATTGGTAGATTTTTCATGTTACCTAATTATTCAGAGAGCTGTGTGACCGTGTTGTACATAATTAAGTCAACCAGTTTTTAATTTCTCCAAGTCTTTTGGGTTTCTAATACCATGACTGGAATGGACCCCATATCTAAGTCAAAGTATGATTACAGTTAATTCAACTAGGAAGAATGACTGATGGTAAGCAAGTCAAATAACCAAATTGCAGTATCATCTGATATTTGAGATTTATAGTCAGTGGCTAATTTAAGGTGGCAGTTTTTTATAAATATGCTGGTACGATTAGCTCTTTGCAGCCTGACTCATTCTTTGTTTTCTATATCACGTAATATTGTCGTTCGCATTTCCCACCGTATGGGGATGATTTGATTTGGATTAGTTGGAGCATTGCTTCAAACGTAACCTCATTCCTGAATTTAATGGCTAAGAAAAAACGCTCTTATTCTGTTGATTTTATTGGGACCAATATTGACGGCCTTTATGGTTCACTGTGGCAGAATACCCGATTTTGTTAATTTGGGGGGGGGGGGATAGAGGATTTGTAAATTGTCATGGCCACTATTAATTTAAGTAGTGCGTGCAAATTTTGTTTGGTTGCTCTCCTTTTTAATTTCTCCAAGTCGTTTGGGTTTCTAATACCACAAGAGGAATGGACCCCTTTCCCAAATCAGGATATGATTAAAGTTCATGTGATTAGTATTGTTTCAATCTTTGATATCAGACAGAAGTGCTCTTCGCAGCATCCAGAATGTGCCCAGTAATGACGACTCCTGCAATTCATATGGAGCTACATGTATCGGCAACATATCCAAGTACGATTGTAAATTCCTTTTTATAAGACCCATTGCTGCTATTACTATTGGTACTGTCTGGGTATCCTTCTTCCACATTGCCCTTGTTCCTGCTTGTAAATCCTAGACCTTGTTACCGGCCTCTACCTCCTGAGGTATGTATTAAGCTGTTATTCATTGTTCCTAATAGACTGTTAAATGCATTTAAGTTGAATTGTGTGATTTAATAGTAACTGATGTAACTCTTTTTTGCTACATAGTTACATAATGCACTATTGAATGGCATGAATATTGTAGCTACTTGTTTCTTTAAAGCTAAGTTGTGTCTCTATAGCTAAATGTGTTTGGTAACCAGACTTTAGTATGACAAGCTCTTTGCAGGGCTGTTCATTAGAGTGAAAATTGAGAGCCTTCTGTATATTTTTTGAGAAGCAGGATATTCAACATTCAACATTCTTTGACTCTCAGTCATAAGGCACTGTTGCAGTAAAATGCTAATGTGTTATAATGATTTATGCTATATGTAAAGATATGTGAAGATTTTACTAACACAGTTTAGGGTTTCCTCGGGTAGTCTAATGTTGTTTAAGCTACACAGCTGCTTCTGACTGCCTCTGAAATCAAGCTCTCTCTATCCCTCCCAGGTCTTCCCCTGCACAGCGTGAGGCAGAAAAGAACTTCGCCCTTTTCGAGCGACTACTCTACTATTGCCCACAACCTGTAAAAACAAAACAGGTCATTATCTGGTCATTTTAGTATAGACTTTAAAGTAAAGTATTATTTAAGGGTCCTCAGGACTAGCACGAATCTCCCTAGGCTTACCCAAACAAAAAATCCAAGCTTGTTTGCATATACTCCACTTAAACTACAGAACTCACTCTAAAACTAAGGCAAACAGCTATAAAATTTTAAAAACAAGCTCCCAAAGCATAGGAATTGAACCTGATGTTTGTTTAGACGAGATTACTCGCCTGCAAGTTAATTATTCAGGAGTTGTATCTTGAAACCTGGGCTCTAGTGGCTTAGTGTAAACCCCGCCCTGCCCTCTATTCCCACCCTCAACCTCAAACCACTCCCCCTACTGTCCACTAACTTCCTGTACCTCACTACCGCCCTCTAAGATCAAACGGAATATGACACCACCCAGGAAGCTTATCATACTAACTCTTTTTCCCCTCCTACTTGTCCCTTACCTAGCTACCCTATATGAAACCTGGTCTTACATAGGCTTCCACCACCCAGGCTACCAATCCAACCCCTCACCCATAATTAACAACAGAGGCCATGACTCGACTCCCTACTCACCCACCTTGTTAGAACTCGAACGCTATGTAATTATCAAACCTACCAATATTAGGCCAAATGATAAACATTACTACAAACTTCTACTCAAAGCCCTCAAATTCATTACCACTCTGAATCACAGACTAGCCACAGATGGTGATATCCACCCCAACCCTGGCCCTTCCCCTCCATTCAATTCTAATTCCACCCTATCCTCCCCTCCACTTCTCAATCTAAACTCTAGACCCTTTAACTCTCTTCTGACCTGTCATCTAAACATCAGAAGTGTAAACAATAAGATTCACAACTTACATGCCCTTTTAGCTACTTGTTCCCCAGACCTACTATGTCTCACAGAAACCTGGCTTAAACCAAGTACGAAAGACACACAGATAATCCCACCAGGGTATGATATACTAAGAGCAGACCGAATAACTCGTAAAGGTGGCGGTGTAGCCATACTCTACAAAAATACATTACAAATCTCCCTTGCCTCTCCACAACCCCTCCTAACAAACAATGCAGAAATTCTACTTGTAAAACTTCAACCAAACAAACATAAAAGCATAAATATAGCATGTATTTACATCCCCAGGCAACAATAATAACAAAACCTTAGAGGACTTTCTCCACTGGTTAACTCAAACTCACCCCAGGAATCCATAGTGTTAGGTGACTTCAACATCGATTGGAATTCCTTCTCATCTAGCTCCCCATCTAGCAGCATAAATCTACATGGCTTTTCTCAGCTCATATCCACTCCTACCAGACTAGGTAAACCTCAAAACAAAGACAGCATCCTGGACTGGATCCTTACTAATAAAGATCCTGACCAGTACTCAGCAGGTACTCACCCAGAGGACATGAGTGATCACTTACTCACCTATGTTATCAAATTCAAGAAAATCACCCCCTTCTTACAACCATAAAAAATCAGGAACAATAATAAATTCAACTCAATTTTTCAAACTGAACTTAAAGCCCACAACTGGACAATACTCAAGTCTCTTCCTCTTGAAGAGGCAGTTATCTACTTCAACACCACCTTCCTCAAGATTCTAGATTCCCATGCTCCAATACGGTCCATTAGAACTAAAACCAAAACCGCACCATGGCTCTCTAAGGAAACAAAATCCTATCTAGAAACAAGATATGGGTCACATGGCGTACCTCTAAAGACCCACACTCCCACCAAACCTTCCGGCAACTTAGAAATGAAACTAAAAGAATGATCTTAAATGATAAAAAAAACTTCTTCCCCACCTCCAACACAAACACCTTAATAATCCACAAAAATTCTGGGCAGGCTTAAACAAGCTCCTGCACCCAGGCCAGGCAACCACCCCCACTCCAACAACTTGCAAACAACAGTGCCCTGTAAACATTGCTAACACATTCAATAGTTTCTTCACAGAAACTATACAATCCCTGGCCACACAATTCAAACAACCAGCCAGCCCACTCCACTACCCATGCCAGCAGAATACTACAACTACATCAGATCATCTATTTACCTTCGATCCAGTACCCATATCCTCTATAACATCTCTTCTTAAAAAACTAAAACCCACTAAGCTAGCAGCTGACCTTCTCCCAGCTGAGTTTCTGCAAAAAGCAGCTGAGGCCATTTCCTATCCCGTCTCCATAATCATAAACCGTACCTTGTCAGAAGCCTTCATCCCCTCCATATGGAAAATGTCCCACATTATTCCTCTCCATAAAGGTGGTAGCTCACTAGAGCTAACCAACTACAGACCTATAGCTATACTCTCACCCCTGGCCAAAATTATGGAAAAGTGTGTCCACAAACAACTGATGGAACACCTCACCAAAAATAAAATTCTAGCCAACTCCCAACATGGCTTCAGGCCAAATCACAGTGCCACATCAGCGCTACTATCATTTTCTAATACCATCAATAACTTCAGAAACAATAATAAACTATCATCTGCTCTTTTCTTAGACCTCTCCAAGGCCTTTGATATGGTGAACCACATTCAACTCCTCCATACATTAAAAAAACTATCACTCAGCAATTCCACGCTGAAATGGTTCCAATCCTACCTGTCCAATAGGCAACAGGCTGTTCTATGGCAGGACAAATTATCCACATGCCTACCTATTACACTTGGAGTTCCCCAAGGATCTATTCTTGGCCCTCTTCTCTTCACCATCTTTGTTAATGACCTGCCCACAATCACCCCCCATGCCACATGCATTCAATATGCAGATGATTCGACTATCATCAGCACTGCCTCCAACCTGGCAGACCTCACTGCTTCAACCCAAGACACCTTCAACCTAATAGAAAAATGGTTCTCAAGTCACAACTAGTTCTCAACCCCAACAAAACAAAACTACTTACTTTCTCACCCACTAACAAGACTCTTCCCCCACCTTCTCTATTACATCCTCCAATGGAATCACTATATCACCAGAAGCTCACACAAAGCTATTAGGTGTAACCATTGATAACTCCCTTAAATTTGACACCCATTTCAATCTTACCATCAAAACCATCAATAAAAAGCTTGGCTCTCTCTATAAAGTAAAACACTTTCTCACTCCTCACGCTAAAATTACAATTGCCAGCACACACCTACTATCAACTCTTTTCTATGCCTCCCCCTCTTTACAAACCTAAACAAGACAACCCTTAACAAACTTGCTTCTTGTTACAATCACATAGCTAGATTTGCCACAAATTCCACCTTTAGAACACACCACTGCACTAACTTGAAGCAACTATGGCGGTTAGAGTTTTCCAGCCAACTCCATTTCAACCAACTCAAAACAGCTCACCAGATACTGTATCACCCAGAGAAAACACCAGCTCTGAAAAACATCATTCACCCCTATATTAACCTGCAGTCTTTATGCTCCTCCAATAAGATCTTAGCTCAAACTACCAAAGCCAATAATTCTGCTGGGGATTCTCTATTCTCAAACTTTGTAGGTAAAATGTGGAACTCCCTACCGACCATGCTCACCTCAGAACCTTCACTCCTACAATTCAAAAAAAAGCTTAAACCCCATCTCAATACTCTCTGGCAATGTCCCTGTTCCAAACCTGATTAACCACTATCATTTACCCTTCTCTTACCTCACTATCCTTAACCGCTTTTTAACAAGGCGCCTTGCCTTTGTAACTGACCTATGTTTTTATTTTTATATGCTGCTGTTATTTTTTTCCCAAGATGTGATGTATCTTTATATTGTATTTAGAACTCAACTATCTTCCTTTTTTGCATTAACAATGTTCATATGTGTGTTATGTACCTGGAGCTCTTCTCCCCGGGCCTCCGCTGAAAATGTTCATGTATCCAATCGGACTCTCCCGGTTAACAAATGTAAAATAAATAAATAAAAATAAATAAATTTTTAACTTTGTCCCTCTATACATTAGACACTGTAGTCACTTGAGTGTAGCAATTTCAGTGATCAGTGTTACTTTTGTCTTCTTTTCAGGGACTACTATATCTGGTTTTCTCGCATCTATTTTTTTAACTGCTGGTAATGGGTATTCCCATGTGATATAAACGTAATCATTTTCTGTAAAGCTTTGTGGCTTGTGTTTTCAGTGTTTCTCAGCTACTTCAGTATTATAATGTTTGCACAATCCCCAGTGCAGCAGTCTTGACACATTATGCCTTTTGGTATGCAGTCCTTCTGCCATTAGTTTATCACACCCAGCAACAAGATGTCTGACTGTTTCCAATCCTGTTTTACAAAACCTGCATTTGCCTGTTTCTTCCACATGTTCGATGGACTTTGTAAACCCATGTGTACGTAGTCCACTATCATGGGCTTGCCAATATTAACCTCTGTCTTTTGATTTAAATTCTCCTTTCCTTAACCATTCCTGCACTCGATCCTGATCGATAGGTTGTTTCATGAGTTTTTTGTACTTACAACTATGTTTATGCATTTTCCGTATGTATTGCCTTATCTGATCCCTTCACCTATATTTTTTTTTGTTAGTTTTTGGTGCATTCAGTTGCTGCCTGATTATTATCTACATCTGGTTTGATTTCCATTTCTGCTTGACACTGATATGCTTCTGCTAAACTAAGCAGGGAAGTCATCTTAGACTTATTCTCCTCATGTTTTAAAACTTTCACTATGTTTTGGTCTTGTGAGGTTGGCAGATATGTATGCAATCCTACGATTGCAGATCTGTACATGTAATCAGATTTGAAGAGGCTCATACCTCCTTCAGAATGGACAATATATAGTCTTGGTATACACTGATTTTTATAAATCGTTTGATAAACATGAAGCATCCTCCCTGTTTTCCTGTCCATCCGATCCAACACCTTTTGGGGTTAGTCACTCCAAAACTATAAGGACCGGAAGAACAAACTGGTTTATAGCTTGGACATTGTTCTTAGATATCAGTGCTGTTTTCAGTTTAAATTTAATCTTCTAAAATATTCCTTACTAAGTTTTATTCACAGTTGTTCATGTTTTACTGTTGATCCTTCATCATTTCCCAAATATTTGTACACCCCCTCTTGCTCAAGTTTTTATATCACATTCCTGTCCTAGGCTGATGATTTCTTGGTGCTGCAGTTTTCCTGCTTTAAAGGTGCTTTTGCACATTTATCAAGACTAAATACATTCTTATAGTATCTGAAAATGTTTTAAATCATCCACAAAAAGATAGGTTTTTACACTTGGTTGTTTTCTGGAAGCCGTATTGTAGCCATGACCTGATCTGTCAAGTAGACAGCTTAATGGGTTAAGGGCAAGACAAAAGAGCAGCGGTTACAGTCACCCTGGGATATCTACCTGGAATAATTTGTCCTTTGTCATAGCTGTATACCATAGTATTTCTGTATTTGTTTTCATGTATATAAATGTATGATTGCATATATCATGTGTGATAATTTAGTAAAGATGATTGAAATAATAATGACAAAAATATAGAAAATTTTGCATTTAGAGATAGTTTAATGGACTTGTGCATTAAATTACTTTGTTACTTTGTATCCCCTTTGGTTTTATTTTTTCCAGGCCTTTCCGTATTACCCAAAAGTATTTTGAAAGTTGCTAAGGACATTGTGTAGGATTTTATCTGGGAGGATTAAAAACCTAGAGTATCATAAGATATACTGACACTTTTCAAAGAATAAGGAGGTCTTGTAATGCCCAATACACTTGGGTATCATGAAGCAGTTCAAAATGTATGTATTTAAGTTTCAAAAGAGCTTATTTGACAGAAATCTCTTTTCTGCAAATGTTCAGTTTTACCTAACCTGTAAAAGGTCTAGTTACCTTCTATTTAAATGCTAACGCATTAAGAGCCAGTTTGCAACCCACCTAGTGATATAGGGGTTGATGCCTAGCTAGGAGTTGATGCCTAGTTTGGTGAGTTTATCAATAATTCCTGAGTGAGGAATAGATATCAAAGGCCTTGGCCAGATCGAGGTAGGCTGTATGCACTGCCTTACCTTCATCCACATCCCTGGTGACTGACTCAAAGAAGTCAACCAGGTTGAGCAGGCATGATCTCCCTTTCACAAAGCCAAATTGCGTGGGGTCTAGAGTTTGGAGATTTCTTATATATTTGTTGGTCAGGTCCATGATGATGCCCTTCATAGCTTTGCATATCAGACTCGTCAGGCTAATGGGGCGATAATTCCCAGGGTCTGTAGTTGTTCCCCCTTTATGGAGAGGGATGACTGCAGCAGTGCGCCATTCAGTAGGGACAAAGTCTGAGGTGAGGCTGTGAGTGAACAGTGCACACAGATGTGGTGCCAGTTCGCTTTGTAGTTCATGTAGAACACAGCTAAGGATATTATTGGGTCCTATGGAAGCTGTATTCTTGGCCTTGGACAATGCAGCTTTAACCTGTGCTGCAGTAATGCTGGGTGCCTGCCATTCTTCCAGTATTGTGATTGGTCCTTTAGGGGGGAGAGAGGGGTAAAGCTGGCACTGAATCTGTTTGCCAGTATGTTGGCAATATCTGTTCGCTCAGTATAGGAGGTACCATTGTGCAGTAACTCAGAGCAAATCTGGGTATTGCTGTGGAGGTTCTTGGTATAACTGCAGAAGGCTTTGTGATTGTTTTTAGTGTCTGCTGCAATTCTACCTTCATAGCTGGCTTTAGAGGATTTGATGAGGGATCTCGGCTTTTTGTTGAGGCTAATAAGGGAGTTTTTCCAGTCTTGGGACTTCACCTTTTTTTGCAACAGTTTTTTTCCTTCTGTTGTAGAGTTTATTAATGGCAGGGGACCACCAGATTGGCTTCCTGTTTTTTTTGGAGGAGAGCGTCTTGGTTCTATTGTGTATGGCTAGTTCCATGCATTTATGTACATGTTTGTACCGTGCATTGGTGTATGATTCGGCTGTCATGTAGCTATTTTCCATTGGCATGGGTGCCGTGAAGTTAGCCACCTCTGTTTTTAGGAGCCCAAAGTCAGCTTTGGAGAAGTTTTTCAAGGTGGTTACCTTTGCGCTAGATGTGGGTGAGATGTGGATTTTCATGGTGATTAGTTTATGGTCAGATCTGACCAGGGAGCAATCGACTACTGGTGTAGAGCAACGGTCGCCCATGTTGAATAATACAGTAGGATGTACCTTTTTTAGGTAAGGCTAAGATGGCAGCTTGATTAGACAGGGGATTCATCTTGAAAGAATCTAGATGTCTGATGACGGGATATGGCTACTCAGCCTGTGGTAGTTTCTGACTACGTTTCAATGGTGTAAAACTGGATAAGTTGACTGTAGGGCAGATTGATGATCATTAGAAGATCCCTGTTTATTATTTGAGGAAAGTCCCTTTCAGGCAGTGGTGTTGCGTATGTTTTCAATTGAAGTTGAAAGTCTGGGAGGTAGAGGAAAGGCGGAGGGATGTGATATTTTGTCGAATGTGTAGAATACAAGCAAAAAGGAGTCAGAAAACTGTGGCAATTCAATATTTAATCAAATAAATCATGTAAAAACATGAAAATAGAAGCAATTAACAGACCGGTTTCGGCTATAAATAGTGCATAGCCTTCATCAGTGTAATATAATGTATTGTAATGTGTAGAATGCCAAAGTCCTAGATCATTGAACCCAAATGGTCAATCATGACCCAAATTAATAAAAATATTAAAACAAGTCTGTTTTACAGAGTGCAAGTCCCCTCGATGTGTACCCTATTATTGGGTAGTAGTTTTGTTGATTTTTTGGAAAAGCTGGTACAGCTAATCAAAAGTCAGCTGGTGGTACATTATTGCTCTTTCCCCACTATAGCATTATCTTGGAGTTGATTTTATATATATATATATATATATATATATATATATATATATATATATATATATATATATATTATTTAGGCCTCCCTGCAAAAAATGGGATTTGGGTGGGGTGATGTTTCTTATGATTGACCATTTGGGTTTGATCATTTCTTCTTTAACATTCTAACATGTCGATGAAATGTCATGAACACAAGGAAAGCTGTTAATGTAGAACTGGGTTTAATGAATAATGATTAGTGCAGAAAAGTGAAGTGTACGTGAGGAATATGTGGGAGAAAAAGCTTAGGTTGACTGAGCTTAAGGCATAATTGAAAATACTGTAAGAAGCAAGAGAGAGAGGGAGAAAGAGTGGAACAGGCCAGAACACCAAGGCTTGTACAACTAGGTAATAAAACAGCTAGATAAAAAATGGTAATTTTTATGGCAGACGTTTAAAGATTGTTATTTAAGACACCCCTTGATGCCAGATTGTCCTTGCTGTCAAATTAAGGTTCCAGAAAGGTGCACATTTAGTTGGGTTTCTTTTTTCTTTAGTCTCAGCAGCTGACTTGGAGGATCTGTCCAAGAGTCTGCAAGAATGTGAGGTATTGTGCAACCGCGTACTCAGCAGAAACATAGTCAGACCTAATGCAAAGAAGTCTAGATCAGTTTCTTGAGAGAAATATCCTACCAAAGTTGGATGAAATGCAAGAGGAAAATGTGATGCTCCAAGAAACAAAGGAGGAACGGAGTGAAATTATGAGTCTATATTATAAGCACGAACGTTCACTTACCCAAATACCTAAAGATCAACACATATTCCCTGAACCGCAAATACACCGAACTCCCTAAACCGCGAAATTCAAAAAGTCATAGTTGCCCCACCCCACCGCCGCTACATACTAACAAACGAAGTACATACATACACTAACCAAAACCCTACGTCTAACCCTAAACTAAACCCTACACTAAATCTTGCATATACCACCATGTACGTACTTACATTAACCCGCACCCTAACCCTAAGGTCTGTAACTATCGCACATTTACCTTACGGAGCTAAACCGCAGAAGGGCCAACCATGACGATTCGACCTTTCCGATTTCGCGCTTCTGGACTATCAATGTTTTTGCGGTTCGATGAAGACGTGTCTGCGTTTAGGTATTCAGGTAAGTAAACGTTCATTATTTTAATATAGACCCAAAGTTATCAGTGGACATGCTGCAGGGAAGGCCAGACTTTGCCTTGGGATCTGTGAAAATTGGCTAAACAGGTGTTTAAATAGCTGACTGTTTATGAGGTATTACGTACAGGACTGCTTTCTAACCTGTGGTAATATACTGTCTTAGTGATGATCCTCAAGGGAGGGAAATCAGCGAGGGCTGTTGACCTCTCGGGGCCCATTAAAGTAGTAAATCATGACTATAAGTTGATGTCCTTCAAGGATGCATCTGCAGTCATCACATATGGGTTGTCCTGCCTCAGGCAGCCCTTCGGTCGGCCGGATTCCAAAGTCTGGGTCCGGCGTCGGCTGCAGTCGCCCTTTCCCCGACGTCAGAGCGCCTGGGGTATAAAAACGTCAGCCGATGCCATCTTCCCCAGTCTTTCTTGCCGCGTGGTGCCCGAAGCAGAAGCAGTTCGCAAGTGCCGGTCGGCCAGCTCCTGTAATTCAGCTAAACCGAAGACTTCAAAAGCTAAGTACCCCGTTGGGGACTCTTTCTTGCCTCAGCCGATGTCAGATAAAATTAATAATTGCTTAACTTGTGGGAAACAAATACCTCATAAGGATTTCCACTCTTATTGCCTACCTTGCCTAGGCCCAGACCACGACGTCTCAGCCTGTTCCGCATGTGCTTCCTTCAACCGACGCACTCTAAGACGTCGGTCGGAGTTTGCAGAGGAATTCTGTGGGGCTAGTTTTGCTTACAAAATGCCGTCGGAGACTCCGACTTCACATTTAATAAAGAAACGGAAGGACAAGGACCGACACCCGCGGTTTCGGCTGAAACCACGGCCAGGCCTACCGCGAGTGTCTCGGTTTCGGCTGAAACCGAGTCCTTGGTACTACTGTCCACCGAAACCGTACAACCGACAACCTCAGCCCCGGAGGCCACTACTGTCTCGGTTGTTGAATCTCCTTTGGAATCTGGTGCCCAGGAACCTTCCAACACCATTCCCTTAGACAAAACTACACCAGCACGTGGTGCAGCCAGGCCTCCTGCATCCATGTCTATTAAGGCATTCTCTAGAGCTAAAGCTGCTAAACACTCAAAATCTATGCCTCCCAGGCTTATCCCTCAGGGACCCACTACAGGTTCTCAGATCCTTAGTCTAGCAGAGGACCTTATTTCATTAATTAGGGGCTCTCAGCCTCATCCGGACAGGGGCTCTCAACCTCCTACAGAAAAAAGACCCAGGGTTGAGCCCTCTGATCCCCTCTCCTCAGATGAGGCCTCTGATGGCTCTGCCCTCTCAGACTACCAGGAGGAGGCTTTTTCGGCCTACGAGGATTCAGATGCAGAGGAATCTATCCCTTCGGCCTCCCCTCCTGAAGAACTGTCTTTTGGGGAAACTCTGCACGCTATGAGGGAGCATTTCCAATGGCAGGGCCAGGAATTCTCTGATTACAGGAAGAGATTAAGGACCTTCTTGCATTTGCCTCAGCATAGACCTTTGGCTATTCCCCCTGTTTTGAATGTCATTGATGATGTGTACTCTGAATCTAGCACAACCCCTGACACTCTCCCTCCGGCTCCTGCCAAACCCGATAGGTACTACAGGGTCCCGGAATCACATCTTTTCCTTTACAAGGCCCACTCTGCTGATCCAGAAACTATTTCCCAGGGCCCTAAAGGGGTTGCAGCTGTCACTACAAAAATCCACTCCCCTCTGAAAGGGAGTCCAGGGCTTTAGCGTTGGGGTAAAAAGTGTATACTTCTGCTACCCTTTCTATGAGGGCTTTAAACTGTCAATTTCATATGATACAGTACCAAGAATATTTGTTAGATGAATTGCATAAAAAGCTGTCTTCACCTGAACCCCTAGATCGCAAATCACTTCAGGATCTGGTACATAACTCTCAACAGGTTAGCAACCATTTCTTGCAGTGTGGTTATGATGCATTGGAAGCTTCATGTAGGTCAGCTATGACAGGTGCAGTCATACGTAGGCATGCTTGGCTGAAGGAACAATCTCTGCCAGACCATGTTAAAGCAACGCTTCTGGATGCTCCACTGGAAAAGCAAAAGTTATTTGGCTCCACCGCTCAGGAGGTCTTAAAGAAATTTGAAGAAAAGGCAAAATCTGTACAAACAGTCAAAGATTTTATGCAAGTCCAACCACCAAGATTCAGCAGAAATTGGCCTTTCAAGAACTGGTCCTTTCCAGACACAGACAGATTTCAGAGAGGCAAGAACAGGCGTGCCAGAGGTAGAGGGCAAGCTAGAGGCTCATACAGAGGACGTCAATGGCAGCCTCCCAACCAGAGAGGCAGTGCAGGGCCTACAACTGCTGCACAGGGACAGACTCAATGACTTTACTTTGACACCGCCAACCAGGGCTCAATTGGAAGCACCTTTGGGCGAAAAGCTTTCCTTATTTTCAGAAAATTGGCACATTATTACAAGGGACAAATGGACACTACAAATAATAGACAAAGGATACAGGTTCCATTTCCACACATTACCGAAAAGAAAAGGCATGCCAGACCTGCCACCAAATCAAAGGGCAGAGGCTTTGAAACAAATCTCCAACTTAATGAAAATGAAAGCAATAGAAAAGGTTCCTCTTGCAGAACAAGGCCAAGGATTTTATTCCAGACTCTTCCTTGTTCCAAGAAAAGAAAAGCAATGGAGACCTATTCTCGACTTGTCCACACTAAATACTTATCTCATTGTGCCAAAATTCAAAATGCTGACTCTACAGCAACTCCTTCCCATGCTGGGCAAGGGGTCTTGGCTGGTAACTCTGGACCTCAAGGAGGCATACCTGCATGTCCCTATCAGACAAAGCTGCAGAAGACACCTCAGATTTCTTGCAGGTTCAGAGCATTAACAATTCTCAGCATTGCCCTTTGGCTTATCTACTGCGCCCAGAGTATTCACGAAATGCCTGGCATCAGTAATTTCACACTGCAGACTTCAGGGGATGCAAATATACCCGTACCTGGACGACTGCCTTATACAAGCGGACAGCAAACAAATTTTGGTAAAACACTTGAATTATGCCATCTATCTTCTTCAGGCCTTGGGATATACAGTCAACATTCACAAGTCAAGACTGGTACCATCCCAAAGAATAACTTTTCTGGGTGCGGATCTAGACACAACCACCCAAATGGCTTTCCTCACAGAAGAAAAACAAAACTAACTACCGGATTACTTCAAAAACCTGTCAAGACAAACTCAGCTGACTGCAAGGAAAATCCTGCAGGCCCTGGGTTACATGGCTTCTTGCATTCTTCTGATTCCTCAAGCAAGGCTACATATGAGGAAACTCCAATGGTACCTAAGGAGTTTATGGACTCAGCACAGTCACAGCTTGATAACTTTGATACCACTCATCCCATGCCTTCAAAGGGAATTTCTGTGGTGGGCTCAAGCAAGCCAGTCAAACAGGGGTTTGCCCTTCAGCAAACCAATAGCCGGCCAAACCATTACAACGGACGCTTCAGACCACGGATGGGGAGCGCACATGGAGGGCAGATGCATTCAAGGGCTATGGTCACAAAAAGAGCTGCGCATACACATAAACCAAAAGGAAATGCTGGCAGTGATACATGCAATCGAGGCCTTTAAGTTATTTCTACATCAAGGCCACCTGCTAATAAGGACAGACAACACTACAGTTATGTGGTACATAAACAAGCAGGGAGGCACCCATTCCTACCCTTTTTGCAGACTGGCAATGAATCTATGGGAACTTTCCTTGACTCTCAATATACAACTGCAATCCCAGTTTGTACCAGGAAAGGACAATATACTGGCGGACAGCTTAAGCAGGAACATCATTGATGCACACGAATGGATGCTGCACCCAGACATCTTCCATCAGATAACACAATCATGGGGGAGACCGGACATAGACCTCTTTGCCTCCCCACACAATCATCAGCTGGAGAATTTCTGCTCAAGGACATACCACCCACAAGCATGGAAAGTGGACGCTCTCTCCTTCAGCTGGAGAACTCTAACAGTGTATGCATTCCCACCTCTTCCATTAATGACCAAGGTCTTACTGAAGATCAGGGCAGAGCAGCCAAGAGTGATTCTGATAGCTCCGGACTGGCCAAGACAGCACTGGTACCCATTGCTAAAGAGCATGTCACGGACAAAACCATGGCTTCTGCCACAATGGCCGCTTCTCCTGACACAGCACAATTACAAAACTCTGCATTCCAACCTGAAAACATTACAACTAGCTGCCTGGAAAATACCTTGACTCATCACCAGGATAAGCTATCCAAGAGAGTGAAGGATATCATCATGGAAGCTCGCAGGCCTTCCACAAGAAAGGCATACTCAGCAAAATGGAAAAGATTTCACACCTGGAGCACCTCAAAGGGCCTAGATGCAACAGTTATGAGCATGGCACATATCCTGGAATATTTGGCAGAAATGCTCCACAATGGCCTGTCTTACTCTTCCATTAAAATTCATGATTCAGCAATTTCAGCAGAGTACAATACTGACCCACCTGTCTTCTCTCATCCTCTGCTAAGACAGTTTCTAAGAGGAATTAAAAACATCAATCCTCCAAGGAAACCACCACTGCCTACTTGGGACCTTAACTTCGTGTTGGAAAAACTATCACTGCCTCCCTTTGAACCAGCAGCATCTGCAGAACTACAGTTCCTCTCTTGGAAGACTGCCGTCCTTCTGGCCATAACCTCAGCAAGAAGAGTATCTGAGTTACAGGCCCTCATGGCAGTACAGCCATTTCTTATTTTTTATCAAGACAGAGTTTCATTGAGAACCAATCCTTCATTTATGCCAAAGGTGGTATCTAGAGTCTCATTAAACCAAGCTATTCACCTGCCTACCTTCTTTCCAAATCCACAAAACAAAGGGGAAAAGCTTCTGCACACCCTGGACATACACAGACAGTTGCGCTACTACTTGGACAGAACTAAAAATTACAGAAAAACTGACCAGTTGTTTGTAGCATATGCTGCTGGTGCACAAGGAAAAGCAATTTCAAAACAGACAATTTCAAAATGGATAGGGAATTGCATTTGTTTCTGTTACTCCTTTCATGGAAAAACTGTGCCAGCTAGCATTAGACCTCATTCGACCAGAGCCACAGCCACCTCCACAGCCTTCTTAAGAGGGGTGGCTACCAAGGACATTTTAGAAGCTGCTACATGGAGCTCCGTGCATACATTTTCCAAGAATTACAACTTACCTTTATATTCCAGATCCAGAGCAGGCTTTGCTATGGCAGTCCTGCAGGGCATTTTAGCTACACCATCCTTTACATAGATCCTCCACCCCCAGATTGGCTATGGTATTCTACCCATATGTGATGACTGCAGATGCATCCTTGAAGGACATAGTACAGTTTTGTACCTACCATAAATGTAGATGTCCGATAGGTATGCATCTGCAGTCAGGTTTACCCTCCCTCCTTCTCCTCTGTGGTATTTCTTGGGTACATTCCCCTCTCATAGCTAGCTGGGGTTATCTATTATGGTGCATTTGTTTTTATATATGTATATATATTTTAGTGCATGTTTGGAATTTATTGCATTTCTCCAAATTTAGCCTTCCTTAGAGGGCATCTGGGGCAAGAAAAACTGAGGAAGATGGCGTTGGCTGACGCTTTTATACCCCAGGCGCTCTGACGTCGGGGAAAGGGCGACTTCAGCCGACGCAGGACCCAGACTTTGGAATCCGGCCGACCAAAGGGCTGCCTGAGGCAGGACAACCCATATGTGATGACTGCAGATGCATACCTATCGGACATCTACATTTATGGTAGGTACAAAACTGTACTTTTCTGAACCTGCAAGTTATGCTCCCCAAGTGCTTATCAGGGATTAAGCAGGGTTTGAGAGAGACCACCAGACATTTGTTAATATTGAAAAGGCATCCCTGATAATAGAGTGAGTGAGGAAATAGAAAAGAAAGGTAGCATTGGTTATCATTGATGCCAGGAAGTCTTTCAGTAGGATTGAAATGTCTTATTTAGACAGATTTCTACACACCAGTTCCTGCTGTCAGCTGGACTATGCAGGTTTGTCTCTTGTTCTCTTTATTGTTAGCTTTGTACTTGGAATCCCTCACAGAAGATGCTAAGTATTTCAGATTGAGGGCTTTTACAATAAGGAAACAAGAGCATGGACTTCCATTATATGCAGATAATATCATAGGATTATAGGATCCTAGGAGGTTACTAGGCTAATGGCCCTGGGGCACTTACAGGCCTAGCCAAGAGTTTATCCCAAAAAGAAACCTCAGTCAGCCCTTGTCGCCTCTGTCAGTGAGGGACACAGGTGGAACCCCTGGGCCAAATTTGTGGCTTCCCCTTGCACTCATCAAGGTTGCACTTGAAGAGTGTCAGCGAGGTACTCTGATATGTATGGGAAGTCTATTCCAGAGACAGAGTAGCTTCTGGGAGACAAACCTGTCTTTCTAGCAGGTGGTGTTGATGTCTCATATTAGATTCAGCCCTTTCGAGCAGGTAATGCGCGAGGAGTTAGATTTAGGGATATGGAGCATCTCTAGTAGGGCCGAGTCCGAGATTGCCTTGTAGAAAAGGCACAGATCACCTCTGAGCAGTCTGTACGATACCGAGTAGTAGTCCATGTAGGACAGGTGTTGGAGGCCATGGATTTTCTTTGTGAGGTATTTCTGTGGTCTTTCCAGTTGGTGCAGATGTTTGGAGAGGTACAAACCAAACGTGGCATTATACTCCATTATTGGTCTAATGAGGGAAGAGTAGATGCTGTACCTTTACTTATGAGATGAACCAAGTAAAAGGCTTTTCTGACCACTGCTGCTACATGATTGTCGAATGTAAGGTTATCAACCTTGAGTACCCAGGTCTCTCACCACAGGTTGTGTGCTTAGGGGGTTGCCATTGATGTGGTAATTGGTAGGGGCCATGTTTCTGCTGAATGGTGGTATGATGCATTTTTTTGCATTTAGCTTGAGGCCATGACTTTGGTACCAGTCATTAGTTGCTGTGAGATGCTGTTGCAGTATGTTAACATAATTTGGGGAGTCAATGACAGCACCCAACTTACAATCATCCGCAAACCTGGTCAGCCACAGGCCTTTTGTCTTTGCCTGGACCTCTGAGAAGTAGATGCCAAACAGTAGGGGGTCCCAGGACAGATCCCTGGATAACCCACTAGTGACAGGTCTGCTATCTGAGGTGGAGGTGTCTATTCTGACCTTAAGGGTCCTGTCACCAAGCCAGTTGGCCACCCAACTGACGAGATAGGGATTTATGCCAAGTTCTGTTAGCTTTTCAATGATGCCCGAGTGGGGGATTGTGTCAAAGGCCTTGGCCAAATCAAGGTAAGCTGTACGTGCTGGCTTTCCCTCATCCAGGGCCTTGGCAACAGTCTCAAAGTCAACCAGGTTCAACTGGCAAGATCTGCCCTTGACGAATCCGAACTGGAAAGGGATCAAGTGCTTGGAGATTGCCTATGTGCTTGTTTATGAGATCCATAATAATGCACTCCATGGCTTTGTAGATCATACCTGTCAAGCTAATGGGGCAATAGTTTCCAGGGTCAGTAGTGGCACCACCTTTGTGCAAGGGGATGACAATGGCAGTTCTCCACTCTGCTGTAATAAAGCCTGTACTTAGGGATTGGTTCAATAGGGTGCTCAATGGAGAAGCTAGTTCTTGCTGGTGATGGTGCAGAATGCAGCCGGGGATACTATCAGATCCCATGGAAGCGGTGTTCTTTGCCATGGATAGGGCCTTTAACACTTGATCTGTGGAGATGAGGTGCAGGACAAGTATCTGGGATGTCGAAAGATCCTTTGTGGGGGGACAGGGGAGTGAAGTTTGTGTTGAACCTGTCTACTATCAGGTTGGCTAAGTCAACAGGATCAGTGTAAGTAATGCTGTTAAGTACTAATTCGGAACAAACCTGGGCTTTGCCATGTAACTGAAGATGTCTTTGTGGTTTCCCTTTATTTTGCAAGCTAGTTTCAATTCATAATTGGCTTTGGAGGTTTTCACTAGTGATCTAATTTGCTTGTTGAGGCTAAGGAGGGAGTTTTTCTAATTTGGAATTTGTTTCATCTTGGTCAACAGTTTCTTCCTTTTGTTGTAAAGCCTGATGTTAGAGGATGTCTACCAAACAAGTTTGATTCCATGAGGAGCTGGTTTTAGTTCTGTTGAGTATGGCTGAGTTCATGCAGTTATACAGGTGCTTGTATACTGCATTGGCATACTGTTCAACATAGTTGTCTGCATCCTCTTGGGGGGGGTGAAGCTAAGATAACCTCTCTTAGGATGTTGTAGTCAGCTTTTGAGAAGTTTTTTAGCTTGATTGCAGCTTGGGTGGGATAGAAACTTTGAATGAGACAGTCCGATGATCTGGTCTCACCAGGGAAGAACATACTATGGAAGTGGTGCAGCAGTCACCCATGTGGGTGAGAACCAAGTCCAGATGATCTCCCCTTGTGGGGGATGAGACAAGCTGGTCTAGTGCATTAGAATTGATAAAGTCAAGAAATTGTTGAGTGAGTGCATTAATGTAGGAATAGTTCACCCAGTCTGTGGTGGGGTAGTTGAAGTCACCAAGGATCAGGGTGATGTTCATCGTGCATACAGCTGCAGTAATCACAGATGGGTTCTCTGCCATCAGGCGGGTCCTCGGTCGGCCGAATTCCAAAGTCTAGGTCCGGCGTCAGTTGCTGTCACTCTCTTTCCTGACGTCAGTGAGGCAGGAGTATATAAGACACAGCCAACGCCATTTTCTTCGGTCTTTTTTGCTGTGCGGTGCCCGAAGCAGAAGCAGTTCGCAAGTGCCGGTCGGCCAGCTCCTGAATTTACGAAAAATTGGAAACCGAAGTCTTCATTAAAGCTAAGTACCCGTTGAAACTTTTCTTGCCTCAGACCGATGTCAGAAAAAGTTAACAATTGTATTTCTTGTGGGAAGCAAATACCGCATAAGGATTTCCATTCCCTCTGCATACCTTGTTTAGGCCCAGACCACGACGTCTCGGGCTGTCGCTTTTGCGCTACTTTCAATAAATGCACTATTAAGCGTCGGGCGGAGTTCGCCCAACACTTTTTTGGTACAGCCTTTGATTATAAAATGTCGTCGGAGACTCCGACTACCGTTTTGTCCAAAAAACGCAAGGACAAGGACCGACACGTGAGGTCCGCGGTCTCCACCGACACCACGCCAAAACCGGCTACACGTGGTCCGGTTCTCAGCGAGACGCCTATGCAGTCCCTGACTACTGACGACACTTCTTTGGCGGTGTCTTCTGTACCCGAGACCGCAGGTACCTCGGCCCATACCCAGGCTACAACCACCGAAGCCACTGTGAGCGTTGAGCCTCCTAATGTGGACAGGTCCACTTCCACCCATGGTGTCTTTAGACCCTCTTCTTCCTTTTCCATTAAGGCCTTTACTAAGTCCAAATCAGCCAGGCATCCCAAGAGGCCTGTTGCACAGGGCCCATCCCCAGGCCCCATGCCTAAAAAACAGATGCTTAAAATGGCTGAGGATTTAATTACTCTTATCAGGGGTTCCCAACCCCCTCCAGACAAGAGACCCAGAGTGGAGGAAGATTCTCCCTCTTCTGATCAGGGCTCCATTTTTTCAGAACATTCTGATGTAGAGGAACACTCTTACTCC
The DNA here is from genome assembly GCF_019279795.1 of Protopterus annectens. Classification (NCBI taxonomy): domain Eukaryota; kingdom Metazoa; phylum Chordata; order Ceratodontiformes; family Protopteridae; genus Protopterus; species Protopterus annectens. The sequence goes on along the minus strand of NC_056744.1, from coordinate 338,686,699 downwards.
CCATTTGAAGATTCTGATGCAGAGCAGTCCATCCCTTCTGTATCTCCTCCTGAGGATTTTTCTTTTGGGGAAACCTTGCACACCTTGAGGGAACACTTCCATTGGGAAGGCCAAGACTTTTCTGATTCCAAGAAAAGACTTAGGGAATTTCTTTTGTTACCTCAACACAGACCTCTGGCGATACCTCCTGTCTTGGATGTACTTGATGATGTTTATTCAGAGGCTTGCCTTAATCCGGATTCCCTGCCTCCTGCCCCAGTCAAGCCTGATAGGTACTACAGAGTTCCTAACTCTCACCAGTTTCTTTTCAAAAGCTATAATGCTGACCCTGAAACCATTTCTCAAGGCCCCAAGGGAATGAAGGCCTCTACTGCTAAGAATCCACTACCTTCCGAAAGAGAGTCAAGATCCTTAGAAAGGTGGGGAAAAAAGGTATATACCTCGGCCACCCTAGCCATGAGGGCCTTAAATTGTCAGTTTCATATGCTTAAATATCATCAGTTTCTGTTATCACAATTAAGAAATAAAATGTCTCAACCTGAACAACCAGATTTGAAGGAGTTGCAGGATATGATGCATAGTGCAGAACAAGTGGGTAAACACACCTTACAATGTGGCTGTGATGCCCTAGAGGCCTCAAGTAGAGCCGCTGTTACAGGATCAGTCATTCGTAGGCATGCATGGCTTAGGGAACAAATCTTGCCTGATCATGTGAAAGCTAAATTACTAGATGCTCCTTTACAAAAGGATGTGCTATTTGGTACTAATGCTCAGGGAGATACTACGGAAAGTGGAAGAAAAAGCCAAATCTATGCAAACTGTCAAAGCTTTTCTACAGGTTCAACCACCAAATTTTAGCAGAAATTGACCTTCTAAAAACTGGTCCTTTCCAACCACGGACAAGCCCCAAAGAGGTAGATACAGGCGCACAAGGGGCAGAGGGCAATCACAAGGATCATATAGAGGCAGGCAATGGCAAACTCCAGCACCAAGAGGTGGCGAAGACAGTGCACAACAATACAGGAAACAAACCCAATGACTTCCTCCTTTCCATGCCAAGCAAGTCTCAGCTGGCAGCACCCTTGGGAGGAAAGCTGGCATTATTTACAAGAAATTGGCATATTGTCACAACAGACAAATGGATCCTGGACGTTATAAACAGAGGCTACAGATTTCATTTTCACACACTCCCAAAAATGAGAGGCATGCCAAACCTGCCACACAATCAAAGGGCAGAGGCACAACTACAAATTTCAAAGCTCATAGACATGAAAGCTATTCAAGAGGTACCTACTCACGAACAAGGTCAAGGTTTTTATTCCAGGCTATTTCTGGTACCAAGGAAAGGAACCAACTGGAGACCCATTTTGGACTTATCCATCCTAAACACATTCTTACTCGTACCAAAATTCAAGATGCTCACATTACAGAAGCTTCTTCCCATGCTGGGCAAGGAGTTTTGGCTGGTTTCATTGGACCTCAAGGAGGCATACCTGCATGTCCCAATCAGACAAAGCTGCAGAAGATACCTCAGATTTCTTGCAGGTTCATCCACTATCAATTCTCTGCATTGCCCTTTGGCTTATCTACTGCGCCCAGAGTATTCACAAAATGCCTGGCATCAGTAATTGCCTACTGCAGACTTCAAGGGATACAAATTTACCCTTATTTGGACGACTGCCTGATCCAAGCGGACAGCAAGCACTTACTTCTGGAACATCTGGCTTATTCAACACGGTTACTGAATTCTCTGGGATACACAATCAACAAAGAGAAATCCAGGCTAACACCATCTCAGAAAATAACTTTCCTGGGTGCCAACTTGGACACAAACACCCAGATGGCCTATCTTACGCCAGAAAAACAGGGGCAACTAACTCAGTACTTCAAAACACTAGCAAATTGTACCAGGCTTACTGCAAGGAAAATCCTGCAGGCTCTGGGCTTCATGGCATCTTGCATTCTTTTAATCCCATGTGCAAAGTTGCATATGAGGAAACTTCATTGGTACCTAAAAAACCTATGGTCTCAACACAGCCACAGTTTGGAAACAATAATACCAATAATTCCATGTTTGCAAAAGGAATTTCTATGGTGGGCCCAAGCATGTCAAACAAACACAGGTCTCCAATTCTGCAAACCTCAAGCAAATCAAGTCATCACAACAGACACCTCAGATTACGCCTGGGGGGCGCACATGACAGACAGGTGCATTCATGGCAAATGGTCCCAAAAGGAAAAGCACCTTCACATCAATTAAAAAGAAATGCTAGCAGTGATAAATGCAATTACAGCTTTCAAGGACATCGTGCATCCAGGACAATTGTTGATAAGAACAGACAACACCACAGTAATGTGGTACATAAACAAACAAGGAGGAACACATTCATACCCCCTGTGCAGACTAGCTATGACACTTTGGAACTTGGCTCTGGAATGGCAAATCGAACTTCAAGCACAGTACTTGCCAGGCTTGGAAAACATGCTGGCAGACAATCTAAGCAGAAATATGACAGATCCACACGAATGGAAGTTGCATCTTCAAGTGTTTACAAAGATAATCCAAACGTGGGGGAGGCCAGACATAGATCTCTTCGCCTCCCACAGGAATCATCAATTGGAAAAGTTTTGTTCAAGGACCTTTCATCCAAAGGCCTGGAGAGTGGACGCCCTTTCATTCAGTTGGACAGCATGGACAGTTTACGCTTTCCCACCTCTGCCTCTTCTGCCCAAGTTGCTCTTGAAAGCAAGAGCAGACAGACCGAGGATGATACTGATTGCTCCAGACTGGCCAAGACAACACTGGTACCCACTCCCGAGGAGCCTAACACATACTCCTCCCTGGCCCCTACCTCTAATGCCTCTTCTGCTGACTCAGCACAGCTACAAAACTCTTCACAGTCAGCTGAAAACACTCAATCTCGCTGCATGGAAAATTTCTTAACACCACAACAGACCCTACTCTCCAAAGAGGTGCAGGATGTCATTTTGGAGGCCAGAAGGCCATCTACTAGAAAGGCTTACTCCGCAAAATGGAAACGGTTTTGCTCTTGGAATGAGAAAAAAGGCCAGGACCATAGAAAACTGAATTTGCCTCAGGTATTACAGTATCTAGCTGAGCTGCTGAACAGTGGACTTTCCTTTTCCTCCATAAAAATCCATGCCTCAGTCATTTCTGCAGAATTCAACACGGATCCACCCGTATTCTGTCACCCACTCTTAAGACAGTTCTTCAGAAAGGCTAAGAATATAAGACCACCAAGGAAACAACCAGTGCCAGCCTGGGATCTTAATTACATTCTAGAAAAATTAACATTGCCTCCCTTTGAACCAGCTGCCTCAACTGATTTGCAGTATTTGTCCTGGAAAACAGCTTTCCTTCTGGCCATTACCTCAGCTCGTAGGGTTTCGGAACTACAAGCCCTCATGGCTGTGCAGCCCTTTCTCATCTTCCATCAGGACAGGGTTTCCCTTCGAACCAACCCGTCATTTATGCTTAAAGTGGTATCCAGGGTAGCTTTAAATCAAGCCATACACTTACCTACCTTTTACCCCAATCCTCAAAACAAAGGGGAAAGGCTGCTACACTCCTTAGACATCCATAGGCAGCTACGTTATTATTTGGACAGAACAAAGCCTTTCAGGAAATCAGAACAACATTTTGTTTCCTATGCTGTAGGAGCTCAAGGGAAGCCAGTTACCAAACAGACAATTTCAAAATGGATATGCCACTGCATACGGTTTTGTTACTCCTATCATGGAAAATCTGTCCCTACAGGCATCAGATCCCACTCCACCAGGGCCACAGCTACCTCTACAGCCTTCCTCAGAGGAGTTCCTACCAAAGATATTTTGGAGGCAGCCACTTGGAGTTCTGTGCATACCTTCACAAAACACTACCACCTGCCTTTATATTCCAAAACTAGAGCAGGCTTTGCCACTGCTGTGTTGCAGGGCATTCGGGCTCATCCCAGTTCCACCTAGTGCCTACCACCCTGTGCGTAGCTTTGGGATTCTACCCATCTGTGATTACTGCAGCTGTATGCACGATGAACATAGTACAGTTTTGTACCTACCATAAATGTAGATGTTCGAGTGCTAATACAGCTGCAGTACAGTTTTCCCTCCCTCCTTCCCCTCTTGGTAAAGGCCTAGGGCCTAACCCCTCTTCATACAACCTGATTGGGTTATCCTTCTATGGTATATTTGCTTGCAACTACTGATTTTTGATTATATTGCATTGCATGTATATAAATATAATTTATGTATTGCCTTCCTACTGGGGGCACCTGACATCTGGGGCAAGAAAGACTGAAGAAAATGGCGTCGGCTGTGTCTTATATACTCCTGCCTCACTGACGTCAGGAAAGAGAGCGACAGCAACCGATGCCGGACCTAGACTTTGGAATTCGGCCGACCGAGGACCCGCCTGACGGCAGAGAACCCATCTGTGATTACTGCAGCTGTATTAGCACTCGAACATCTACATTTATGGTAGGTACAAAACTGTACTTTAGGGGGTACCTTGATGGAGTCAAGTAAATCCAGGTAAGAGGAGTGGGTGTCCTTGAGTCATGGAGGGGGGGGGTCTGTAGCTGGCTATACCTTGGATGGGTGTCTTGCCAACTGTTGGTTGCACATGGAATAGTTCCAGTGCATCATGCTGGCAAACCAGTCTGGAGGTGTACCTGTCCTTAATGAAGATAGACTCCGCCACCCTTAGTCTTCCCGACCTCATTTTGGGGTCGGAATGTTTGGAATGAAGTATAGCCTGGCAAGGCAGGGGTGCTCTTCTTAGCCCTGAACCAGGTTTCCGTGACCGCTAGACATCGGCATCTTCTAGTGCAAGGAGAGTCTCCAGTGAGTGCATTTTCAGGTTAAGGCTCTTAGTGTTAAGCTGCAGACCTTCAGTTTGTTTTTTTTTTTTTTTTACAGATCTTTTATGTTGGAAGATTTGTCTTTGGGACATTGCCTAAAAAAGGCACAATGGGGGAGGTGAGAGCCTTGGCCAGGATCCAGAATCTCAGTGTTGACAGGTGGAGGCCATCTCTGGCAAAGCAACAAGGCCTGTCAGCCATGTCATCCTAGGCAGACAGATACTGGATCCCCTTGGAATGACACCAGAAACTAAGCCAATTGTTGAAGTCATTTAATTTTTGTTGGTATTGTGGTAACATTCTTGGAGAAAGTAGGATGTTGCTTAAGGCTAGGTTCATGCCTGCCTGGGGCACATACTCTGAGAGCTCAATCATGTCTCGCGTCATATAGTCCAGGGAGGTATGTCTCAAGTCATTCACACCAACATGGACGATGACACAGTCATACTTGTACTTGTTGTGGAGAGACTTAAGTGCATGCATGATGTGACTGATTCTGGCACCAGACAGGCAACTGACCATGACCTTCTCCTTGTCGAACCTGGTGAGGGGGACATGGATGTGTCTCACAGTTGAGTCGCCAAAGATTGGTATGTTTGGTTTATTGTTGTGCCTTATGGGCTGTGATGGTTTATTGTTTTGCCTTGTGGGATGTGTTTGTGAGACACTGGTGTGTGGTCTGCTATGTGTGGTGTGTTTGGTGTTGTGTGGAATGTTTTTGAGTGTGTTTTGGAGGTCTCTGCTGTTAAGGTAAGTTTTTATTGAGGACCTCTGCAAAGGTGGGTGTGTGTTGTGCTTGGCTATGTGATGAGTGGTGTGGTGTTTGTGCCGGCAATGTCCTCTTTGTCAGGAGTACTTATGGTGGTGCGAGAGAGCATGGATTCCAGGCTACTGATGTAGATGCATTTCTGACAAGTAGAACAATTATGTGCTAGGAGAAGAGGGCCGTCAGTAAACATGAGGCAGTTGCTACGCTGTCTTGGTATACACATGTCGAACAGACTGGCAGGAGAATCTGATGGTAATTGTCCAGGCAGTGTTTCGTATACTTGGGTGTACTGTGGACTTATGGAGAGGGTTTTGCTAAGCGTTTGTCCACAAGAGTGTAGACCACAAAAACCCTAAATGTAAAGTTAACTGGCCTGAAGCACAAGTGCTTTAACCAAAGCTAAGATGCTTAAAATAACAGATGCGTTTAATCAGGCTTACTAACAAGCAGTAATAAATGCAGCAGAATCAAAGCACTTGAACACTTAAGAGCACGCAGCAAAATAGGGTGATAAAGCAGGAAGAGCACTGTTAATTAAAGGCAGCTGAATAAAGTGTCATTTTTTTATTTTATTGTATTGTATTGTATTTTTTTTTTTTTTTTAGTGGAGAGGTAGGAAACAGAAGATAGTTCAAGATTAAGAAGCTATGGGGATTGGCCTTCCCAAATGCTCTCTCTGTACTCAGTTGACTGAGCTGATGAGATGGGACAGGGAGGAGTGTCCAAAATAAAAAAAAGCAAGGGGCAGTCCTTCCCAAATTATCTCACTGTACTCAGTGGAGTGAGCAAATGAGATGAGAATGGGAGGAGTGACCAAAATCAATTTTACAGCAGGGGAGGGCAGTTCCAAAGCTACCAACTTTAAGAATACATCACCACCTGGGTGCAAGGGAGGGAAAAACAATGCACACAGAATACACAGGACAGATATGTAAATGTAGTACAGTACAATCAAGTGCAAAAAAGTATACTTGTCAGTTGGCATATCAGATGGTTATAGATTCCAACACAGTCAGGTAGTTAGCTCTGCACAAATTCACAGAATGCAAGTCTTTGGTACTACAAGTACAACTGAGTAAATAAGCCTCATGCAGTCAGATAAACACAGAGGTGTTGGCCAATGGCTAAGACCTTAGATGGGCTGACTCCAAAGAAAGCCAAAACAACCCCCACCTGAAACTATCGACTTATCTTTCCGAGAACAGTCCCAAAAAGATTTGGGTTAACTAATAGATATGCTACATTCACTTGACGGGTTTTCTGGATGTTGGAAAAATATAGATAAAATCAGGGCTGTTATGATAAATGACTATAAATTAACTCGTAAGTAGATTGCAATACCCTGAAGTTTGGAGATATGGCTAGCTGAAATATGTAGGGGTGTCATTTTTACCAGATCTTGAGGGTTTGGCAATAAAAACTTCAAAGAGTTATTTTGAAAAAAAAGTAAAGTCAGACTAGGGGAGGCAAACATTTGACAGCATTAATAGAACAATGATGATTCGGAGAAAAGCAGAATGTAAGAAAATACCAGTGTTGTTGGTGGGTCTTGATGTAGGGAAAACATTTAGTAGACTAAGCTGTGGTTTTATGAGTGGGGTGATGGAAGCATCTGCATTTCCTTATACAATAATAAGGTTAATTGGGATGGTATATGAAGAATGAGAGGCACACATTAAATTGGGAGAGGTCCTCTTTTATAAGTTCTGTCTCAACAAAGGAGTCAGGGAGGTGTGTCCTCTTTCCCCTTTGTTATTTTCATTTATAGGTTCATAAGTAGGTACTAGGCTATTGGCCCTAGGGCCTATACAAGCCTAGCCATAACGATTCCCTAGCTATTGCTTCCCACAAATATTTACTTTCCTGGAACCCTGTCTAGCAGGGCTACTGATGTGATCCCCGGGGTGAATTTCCTATCTCCCATCCAATCGTCAAGTTCCTCTTGAAGAGGGCCATTGAGGTGCTCTGCCTGACATATATGGCCAGCCTATTCCAGAGTATGGGGAGTCTATGGGTCAGGAACCTATCCCTCCAGCATGTTCTATTCATTGTGATGACAAGATTAAGATCCCTGGAGTGTGTGGCTCGGAGGGATTGGAATTTCTTTAAGTGTAGCATGTCCAACAACTCTGGGTTTGACATGGCCTTGTATGTTAGGCAGAGCTTGCTTCTAAGTAGGAGATATGTGATAGAGTGTAGCTGGAGTTTCTTTAGATGGTCAGCATAAGGCATCTGCTTTAGGCCTGTGATTCTTTTTGTGAGGTAATTCTGCAGCCTTTCTAGTTGTTGCAGATGCCTTGTGAGGTACATACCAAACGGGGCATTGTATTCTATAATGGGTCTAATGAGGGATGGGTACAGAGGGACAATGTCCTCGTTTTACTTAGATGAAAAGCCCTTAGTGATGAGGTGTGCCACGTAGAAGGATTTTCTAACTGTTGTGGCTATGTGATTTTCAAAGGTGAGACCACTGTCCACCTGTGTCCCTAGGTCTCTTATCACACTTTTGATGTTTAGTGCACTGCCACCTATGTGGTAGTTCACAGGTATGTAGTTTTTCCCAAAGGGGCAACTATACATTTTTTGGCATTTAGCTTGAGCCCATGGCTCTGGCACCAGGCATCTGTTTCGGTAAGGCCCTTTTGTAGTATATCCACATCATTTGGGGATTCAGTAATGGCTCCCAGCTTGCAGTCATCTGCAAACTTTGTAAGCCAGAGTCCCTTAGTGTTGGCCTGTACTTCAGAGAAGTAGATGCCAAACAAGAGTGGTCCCAGGACAGAACCCTGCAGTACACCACTTGTCACTTGTCTGGAGCTGGATTTGGAGTCGGCTACTTTTAGTGTGTGTTCTGTCAGTAAGCCAGTTTGCAACCCATCTAGTGATGTAGGGATTAATGCCCAGCTTAGTAAGTTTATCTATGATTCCAGAGTGGTGGATAGTGTCAAAAGCCTTGGCGAGGTCCACCTAGGCTGGATGAGCTACCTTACCCTCGTCCATGGCTCTGGAGACTGATTTGAAGAAGTCGATCAGGTTCAGGAGGCAAGATCGGCCCTTCATGAACCCAAACTGGGTGGGGTCCAGTGTTTGAAGGTTGCCAATGTCTTTGTTTATAAGTTCCATGATAATACGTTCCATGGCCTTGCAGATCAGGCTCGTCAGACTGATGGAACGGTAGGTCCTCGGATCCAAAGTGGATCACCCCTTGTGGAGTGGGATGACTATAGCTGTGCATCACTCTGTGGGCACGAAGCCTGAGGTGAGGCTATGATTAAACATGACACATAGGTGAGGTGCCACTTCATTTTGTAGTTCATGCAGTACACAACCCGAGATGTCTGGTCCCATGGATGCATTATTCTTGGCTTTGGAGAGTGCGTTTTTTTTACCTGAGTGGCCATGATTACCCGAATTTGGCATTTTTTCGTTATTGAGATGGGCCTTTTAGGGGGTGAGGGGGGGGTGAAGTTGGCACTGAATCTATCTGCCAGGATATTGACAATATCCTTGGGATCAGTATATCTAGTGCTATTCTGATGTAGCTCAGAACAAATCTGAATATTGCCTTGTCTTTTTGTTGTGTCCAAAAAACAAATCTGTTCCATTCACTTCTGTAAATCTTCCTAGTGGAAGCTTTATGAGAGATGAAAGAATGTGATGGGCAGGAGAGAAGAGCCTGGGTTGTCTAGTTTTCAATGTAAGTACAGAAACCATGCAGTCAGCTTTAGGCTTAAAATGTCTGGGTGAATCATGTCTGTTAGGTGAGACAGAGGTCTGGAACTCTATCCAAAAACCATGGAGGGTAAAATAGATGAGGACAAAGAAAGGGAAAGCATATTTGATGAGGTCAATAAGGGGCAATGAGGACGACTTTGTTCTTCAATCGAGATGTTTTATAGAGAAACTTGGGGTTAGAGAGGTTGGGAAATGAGCATAGAGGAGACTGGGAGGCCGATTATGGAGAAGAGCATCTCTCTGTGATTCCCCCGGTGGGGGGTTAGGGCAAAGAACTTGCTGCAGTAGTTGTTGAGGGGAGATGCAAAGATGTCATAACAAGGTTGGCCTCATTGGTGGAATATCTTTTCTGCAACTCTCCTATTGAGAGGCCACTTGTGAGGTAAAAAATGGACCTGCTGAACTTGTCTGCCATCACATTGGATTACCCCGTAGTGCTGTCAGAAATTGATTGGATGAGATCACCCATTGCCACACTCTCAGATCTTCTTGACACAAGGGGTAAGATCTAGTTCCTCCTTGTCTGTTGCTGCACCATACCACTGACATATTGTCCATCTGAATTGCAATAGTCCTGGAAGAGAGAGAGAGTCCTGAAAGACCTGCAACACTACGAGTACTGCTCTCATTTCCAAGACACTGATGTGCATGTTGGCCTCTTCAGGGAGCCAAGTACCTTGGACTGTATTTCCCAAGAAGTCCTCCCCCCACCCAATTTGGGAAACATTCATGGTCACTACGGCTTTGGGCTAAGGAAGAATGTAGGGACGGCCATGTAATATCTGATCTCAACTGAGCTGCTGCTACTGCTGTGCATTTTGTTGAACACACTGGGGGAGCTGGTTTCAGTCCAAAGGGCAGTGCTCTGAAATGGTAATGACTGGCTCCCAGACAGAAGCATAGGTATCTTCTGGATTGCCTCTTTATTTTTCTATGATAGTACACATCCTGAAAATCTGTTGAGCACATCCAGTCATCTTTGTGCAGGAAAGGCAAAATGGACTGAACTATGACCATCGAAAAATTTGTATACTGAACTGATTTGTTCAGATTGCTGTGATCCAAAACTGGTCTCCAGTCCCCTGTTTTCTTTGGTAATAAAAAGAAAATAAGAGACTTAGAAATTAAAGGATATAATTGGTATGGTCATCAAGAAACATCATTATTTGCAGATGATATTTATTATTTTATACCAGATAAAGCCAGAAAAGGACATTTCAATATGGAACATTCTAAGGCAGTTTCAAGTCTTTTCATGATGTAAAATTAAAGAAAGTAAAACAAATGCTATAGCTGTAAACTTCATACCCACACACAAACTGGTTCAGCAATACCCATATTTATGGGGACATTATACAATAAAGTACTTAGGAATATGGGTGAAAAGGGATTCATTCTGTTATGGCAGTTAAGGATGTGTGGAACTATACAAAAACTGAGGAACTGAAGGTCTTGTTAATGGATATATGGATAGCAAGATGCAAGCAGTGAAAATGTTTTAGTGCCTTTAGTTTTATACACAAGTCAGGCATACTTTTATCAACCAGAGGAGAAGTTGTGAATAATAGTTAATAAAGAGCTGAAGGATTTTATCTGGAAGAATCAAATGGGTTTAGTTGATCCTTCCAATAGAACATGGTTGTTTGGCATTACCTGGTTTGAAGGAATATTTTAGAGCTGCATAGTTGAGGCTCCTATACATAGCACAAGCAATAAGCCATAATTTAAAGTGGAATGTGATGATAATGAAATGGGGGGTGCTCAAGAAATAAGGAGCAAGTTGGATTTTGGATGCAGATTCTTAAGGAGAATAACAGTAATCATACAGAATAGTATATTTATAAAGTGGCAGAAAGTATTCTAAGAACAAAGCCAACACGGGAATGGAAAAGGGAGAGTCTGATGATAGGGATGGACTAAAATTAGGGGTACAGAGGAAAAGCAAGAGGCGGTAAGAATTGATTGGAGAAAACTGGCAAAGGAACCAATGTATTGGGAGCAAATACCTAGAGAGGAAAAGGTAGTAGAATGGGAAGAAGCCAGTAATACACTTGGACTGCAGGCTAGAGACTGCTTTTCCTATCAAGGATTGATATTGAGAAAGGGACAAGGGGAATCCTAAGTGGAAGACCAGCACTGTCGGAGTTTTTAGTAGAATCTAGAACAGAAGCTGCTGTTAAAAAGGAGTAATTAGTAGGGCCTGTAAAATATTGCGTGATAACTATAGGAACTATAGGACTCGATCAGAGAAGGTTAGAAAAGATTGGGAAGAAAGAGATTTTATAAACAAGTCACAAAGAAACAATAGGAGGATATATATATATATATATATATATATATATATATATATATATATATATATATATATATATAAACACACACACAAAACAAAGTCCAGAAGATTTACGATTTTTGTTTGGAAGCATTTGCATAGATATTTTTATTCCCCAAGCAGTCTCCAAAGAATGTCTCCACAGGTAGATTGCAAATGTTGGAAATGTGATAGGGAAGAAAGAGTTGGCAGGTTTTCACAATTCCCTACAGACCACTCTGTCAGAAATACTGGGTGAGAAAATTGATGGAACTAAGAAAATTATTTTTTGAGCTGGGATACAGGATTGAATTACCCAGACATAGTAAGGCCTTCCTAAGTTTAATTCTGGTGGCTACCAAAAAAAAAAATACTAGAAAATGGAATTCAAAGTCTAAGTCAACCATATTTGATGTAGTGAATATAGTAACAGAGATAAAAGAACTGAAAGTGGGATCTTTAAAAAATGGTAGGAGTAAATTATATAGAAAAATGGGAATTGTGGGAATGGGTCTTTATCACTTCAGCAAAATTCAGTTCAGTGAACGGCATTTTCGGTTCACTTACATCAAACATGCTGTTCATCGAACTGTTCATATTGCGATTGCGGTGCAGTGAGGATCTGGAAATCTGCCCTTTCCCCCACTGTAGTGTGATCTCTGAGTTGGTATATATAATTAGCAGGCGGTGTGGGGGGCACAGCCCCCCCCCCCCCCACAAGAGCAGATTTCGATGAACGGCATTACTGTCACTTTGCTGCTGAAGTGATATAGACCCATGGGAACAATGCATGGAGAATAATGTTTTGGAGGAGGAATGAGGTTTAAGGAAAGGCAGGAATGGAGTGAGCTATGTAATGTGGGATTGACAGTGACTGTAGACAAGGTTGTTTGATGTATAATGTTTGCCAGAGTATTTCTGTATTTGTTTTCATGTATATAAATGTATAATTGCATATGTCATAAGTGTGATAATTCAGTAAAGATGATTGAAAAAAAGAGATAAAAAGATAGAAAATTTTGCATTTAGAGAGAGTTTAATGGACTTGTGCATTAAATTACTTTGCGTCTCCTTTGATTTTATTTTTTTTCCAGGCCTTTCCATATTACCGAAAAGTATTTTGAAAGTTGCTAAGGACATTGTGTAGGATTTTATGTGGGAGGATTGAAAACCTAGAGTATCATAAGATATACTGACGCACTTCAAAGAATAGGGAGGTCTTGTAATGCCTGATCCACTTGGGTATCATGAAGCCATTTAAAATAAGTCTTTCATTTTATTGCAGAGACTGGATTATAACTCCTGAGACTCTGGAGATTTATTTTTGGTAGGTATGGGGGAATGAACCAGGGAGGCCAAACTTTCATGTCATAACACAGTTATTTGTACAACAAAACTATGTAAGACAAGGAGTCCTTTAGGCACTGGTTCAAGAAGGGGAATCCCATTAAAATTCTGGGATCAGTTTAGGAAACAAGATGATGATTGATTTGTTCCTAACAGGTACAGGCCAAATTTGGCTTTAGGGAAATGCTCTTAATAGAGTACAACGGTCACTTTGCAGCATCAAAGATGAAGATTGTTCCTTTGTCAGCTCAAGTGGAACTGAAATTAGGTGGGCTTTGTCTGCAGATCAGAGCAACAAACTCTTCTGGTAAAATCAGTGGTTAATGCAGCCTATACGGAGATCAGGCAGTTAGAGGAAGAGAGATTTAGGCCTTGCTGTCTCCCTAGATCATTGGAATTGCATTTGTTTGATAAACAGGTATGCCACAAATAGGAAATGTTGT